>NW_025335941.1:24739582-24749512 GCF_004798865.1 Varanus komodoensis
AAAGGTCCGCCTGGCACCGTCGTTATTTGTTTTTCAGCACCAGGCGAAGACCTTTTTATTCAAGTGTCATTTTAATTGTTAATGGTATTTATTTTTATTGGCCAGGGCGACTTATTTTATACTGTTATATGTGTTTTATATTGTTAATTTATGTATTTTAATTTATTTATTTGTAAGCCACCCTGAGGCTTCGGTGAATGGGGGGGCCTAGAAATTTTCTAAATAAATAAATAAATAAAGTAGACTTTGCAGAAATGAAAGGGGAAGAGGAGGCTAGGAAATTGTATGAGTGGAAGTCTATATGGACAGTGTTGAATCTTATCCCCTGACTTTAAAAGCAAGCTGTCATATATAAATTAGCATGGCATGTGGAATTGATTTAAAAAAACTTACTTTTTTCTTTATTTCTGTATAAGCTCCATGTGTGGCTTTTGTAACAGGCACAGAACATAGCCAGGGAGCAAAGTTGCTAATTTACCTTGATTAATGTCTGAGACTGAATATAAATGTGATGAAACCATATGGAAAGCATTTACTTTCTTGGGTTTTCCACACAAATGCCCTCTTGTTTAAAAAAAGAATGCCATCTTCACTGTCCATTTGCCTGCAGTGCTGGCATGGCAGTGATCCGTAGCCAAAGAGGACATGAAATAGCTACATGAAAGAGATACTGCACACAAATGGCATGGTGCAAATGCTAAACATACTTTAAATGAGACATCTGCCATATGCAAAACTACATCTGTAAATGCTTGCCACACATCATCACTGCATTCAAATAGGAGTTGATGCACATATATAAGGAACATCATGCTCATTAAGACTGTAAATTTATTTACTAATGCTGTGTCAAAAACTTCTCCCACATTATTTCAACCATTCTTATCCAATTTGATAGGAAAAATGCTTGCAAAAAGATATTTGAAAGGAGGAAAATCATTCTTCTTCTTCTCCTTCTGCAATTTCTATCATGCCCATTATTCAGGATGACTCTTTGGACAGCTTACCATATATAAAATCATGCATTTGGTTCTGTAATTCTTGTGCTTAGATTACTCATGAGTGTCCTGTTTATCATTGTACAATTGTTTCCCTAGCAGCCTATAACTACCTTGGCTTCCCACATATTAATTAAATCCCAGGGAAAGAGTTCATTAAGTAACCCCTCCCACAGCACTTTTTCAGATCCTGATGCATAGGCTGCCCAGGACTAATATGATGTTAAATGTGTCTTCTAATGTGCAGGTTTTTTTAAAAATAGAAGTTGCATCATTTGGGAAGGGTACCAATATAAATCAAATTAGAGTAGTCATAGCAGTGGAATTAATCCTTTCCTCCCCAGCTTCATTTCTGCAGAAAATCCATCTTTAGAATATGGCATTGTCTTTGGAGGGAAACCTCCCATTTGATGCCTTTCCATTTTTGGTTTGAATCTTCTCAGCATTTCTCCCAAGACTATGTCTGAACAGGGCATGCAAACATGAGTAAGGGGTAGGGGCAAACATTTTGGCCCTGTTTGCAAGGTCCCCAGTCCTGCTCTTCCTGTTTCTACCTATATGCGACTGCAACTGTCAATGTGCTAGGTGAGCCTACTTTATCAGGTTTTCTAATGGGAGGATGAATCACTGACTAGGCATTAGGGGTGTAGCCCACTTATACCGCCCATACCCCTTAAACCTGAGTAGAGTAATTGTTTCTAAGTTGTCTTGTTTCCAAAGTGGAGCAAATGTACTGGGAATCCTCTGTTCTCATATGCTATAATATACACTTCCATTAGCTTTAAGTCCCTTTAAGTCCCTTCCATTTGTCTCACCCTTATTATCTTGCTGCTATGTGCACATGTTATTAATATATACATGCACTTGATAAAATACTGCAAAAAGACAATCCTGATGTAATCAAATGCATGGCTGTGTCAAGTTTACTTTCGTATGTTTTACCAATGCTCAGGAAACACACCCCAAAAATCTGGATTCTCTTGCTGATTTACAGTGTTGGTTTGGTTGGGTTTAGTTTTCCTTAAAAACGAGGATTTCCTTCTTTCTTTCCCAGTCCCCAGTGCATTTGTGGCCGTTTCTTATGAACTACAAAATATAAAACATGAAGAGGAAAGAGGGTTTTTGCTTCCCACCCTGCTCCTTTAACACAAAAATTGTACTGAAAATACAAACTGATTAAGACAGAAATGGATTGCAGGAAAGGATTGGTTTGCACTGAAATTGGGTAGAGTCATACAAACAAATAACTCAAATCAACAGGTATGTGCAAATTTCACTTCACTTTCTTAAGCATCCTTGCCTTATTAACAACCATGAAAGTGAATGGAGCAAATTTTTCAATTAAAGATTGTGAATGTCTTTCAACGGTGTGTTTTCTAGGTAAAATCCATATTTACAAAGTGAACATTTTGAAAACAAAAAGGAGAAAAAGGCATTTTCACATGTTAGTCAAGTAGAAAAGTATGTATTTGAATACATTTTTTAAAAATGTGCACCCAATGCAAACTTTTCCATTCTGGAAAAAAAATAAAATCCTGTGTTGAGGCATGGAAATGAGCTTAACTGAGCCTCAGGAGTGAAATGAGAAAACTTCAATGAGTTTGCACGTCACTGATTCTCCCATTCCTCACTGCATTTATGGAGAACTTGCCTGTGGGAAGTTCGAAATTACATCATTTGTGGGCTTATAGTCCATTGAATTGAAATTAGACACTCTCCAAAGCATGCAAGAAAGCCCAAAACTTTGGGCATAGAATGTTTTGCTTTGGACTGCTTTCAGTGGGAGCTGTTTCACTCAACACAGGTGGTCCAAATATGTTTGTATTGGGCTGTTTTAGTCCTGCATTCAGGCTCTGTCTAAAATGGATGCACACCCCTCCTAATTAGTAAGGTTGATTCCACTGACTTTGACTTGAAGTTATCAATTTCTTACACATCTACCAGATTTGTGTTCCGCAGATACATACATGCATTTGAGAAATCTCACAGGTCAGAATGCTCTTAAAAGTCTCTATTTTAATGGAAAACTCACAGAACTACTACTTCAGTTGCATGATTGATTGTCATATATCCTGACAGACGCACATATACAAGCACACATACTAGTGTGTATGAATGTAAAGAAAATATCTATGTCTTGTATCTGTGAATATTTTCAGTTTGGCTCCATTACATTTATATGGAGGGCACTGCATTGCTTGGCTTTATATATAAAAATGACTTCTTGTCTCCAGTTGAGATTTGTTAACGTTCTCTATAGTGTTGGTCTTCTCCTTGCAAGACTTTGCATAGTGTTCACTTGTCAAACAGTATTGCTCACAAGATACTTTCCAGCACATTTTGCTTATTGCATTTCAATATAAATGAAAAATCATTTTCTGTTTTTTTTCTCCACTTGTTATTTACATAAGCAATTCTCTTTATTTTCTTTGTGCAAATATCTATACAAACAAGAAGGCTCTTGGTAATTACAATCAAACCAATTTCATTTCTCACAGAATTCTCACTGGTTCTTTTGATGGCCAGTATTACTGAGTTTTTCATTTTCATTTACTGTACGTCCCATAGCTTACTTGAAGGTAATGGTAGCTTCACAGCAGGAAAAATTTATTGCTTAAATATATTTAAAGGAAAACTAATAGAGGACAATAACATGGGTCTTTTTAAAACCACAAAACAACAAAACTGTTATTATGCTATAGTGGCAAATAAACTCTTCTGGGCAACTTTATTGTGCATCATTATATTTCTTACTTTTTCAGCTGTGATATGATATGGGGTGTTTAGCTGTAGTTCTCTTGCTGTTTCTTGACATCACTGCATGTCAGAATCTCCTAAACAAATGATAGGGAGGTTATTTCATGGAGAATGGGGGATGGGAGAGAAATATGGGTTTAACCCTCTGTTTCCATGGTAGGCCAGAAGAGACAGATTTTCTCAGAGATTGAGCAGCTGGAGAGGGAGCATCTTCATTATATTTTTCTAACTTCCCAAAGGGTTTAGAGGAAAGCTGGTGGATGGTGGGCAAGGGAAGGTAATCAGTGGTGTGCCCAAGGATGCAAAGTCATCATCTTCCTTCATTCCTGCTAAAAAACACAAGTGACAGATTCAGGAATTAATCTAGGAATTAACTCTTAAGGGGCTGTTTTACTTGTGTGCAGGCACAGGCATTGCCCACATTGTGTTCCAGGCTCCTTTTCTTCTCTCCTCCATGTCTGCCTATCTGTATCATGGACTATTGCGCCTCCGTTCTCCTCCTCTCTCTCCCCTCCCTTTTTTGGGTAAAGGTAACTGTGGGAAACCTGCTGAGGCTGCTACATCTGTCTAGTTGTGATATCCTTGTCCTTTCTGCCTGGGAAGCACTGTGGTCTCCTGGGCTAATGCAAAGGCATATGCTCAGGACTTTTCAGTAGCCTTGCTAGCCTAGGTACATCGGGGAAGAAAGGCACACGCTGGGAGGTCGTCATGGGCGTCAAGTCCAGGCAACTTCCGAGCAATACAGAAACTTGGTGCCAGGCTAATGCAGAGGTGGTCCCAATACCTGCAAGTAGTTGGCAAGGATGGGCTCTCCCTGAGCAAAGCCATATGCTAGAAATGAGCATTGTGTTCTGGGCAGCTAACTTCTGGAGGGCTGTGCTTTACTTGGCAACATTTAAAAAAAGGAAAAGAGGGCAAGGGCAAGAGCAGGAGAGGGGAGGGGAGCGGAGCGGAGCAGCCACAACCCTCACTTCTCCTTTTCTGCCCATTTCTGTATATTGAAGCACTAGGGGCTGCCCTTCTCTGATGGTTTCTTTCTGTCTCTTCCTTCCTGCATCCTGCTAATTTTTACCTGATTGCCTCATAGTGTGAATTGGGGGAAGTTAGTACACTGCGCCTTTCCCCAGACTCTGGAGTACACGCTAGCTAAAGCTGTTGATATTCCATAGACAATATGGGGACATATTGAAAGGAAGGACACAGAAGACCATTGAAATGCCTTGTGTCATTCTGAATTCCCATAGGGAATCATTTGGGAATGTTAAGGAACATCTTCAAATAAAAATACCTGCAAAATGCATATTGATTTTTCATACACCGCTTCAACAAATGGAAATAATTACACACAAAGTGGTACTGGGGGAGAGAGGGAGGGGGGCAGACCTTTGCAAAAACTACCCAACATCATTCTGTTCTTATACATTCTTACCTACTCCCCACCTTCCTTTACCAGTTGCCTATAGAGAGACTGGCCAGAGAAATACACTGGAATGTATACAAGATAGCTGCAGAAGCAGCACAGAACAGAGTGGGAGCTCTCAAACTGCTTCGTATCTCCAAACATTCCAAGACAACCATGCACCATTTAATGAATGGTCCACAGGGGTGGCTGAAACCTGCTGAACTGCCCCGATTCAGGGAAATTAAAAGTCTTCTTCAAATATCACCATAGCAATACATTGGAATAAGATCAGCAGCCCAACAGAAAGGAGCAGAAGCCCCTAAGTACTTGTGCAGCAAAAGTTAGCACTTCAAAAGATCCTGGGAGGCACCATTTGATGCATGCTCCATATGAAAAACCCAAATCTGCCAAGCAGCCTCCATCTTTAAGGGCTGCTTACGAATAGCCATAGAGATAGACTGAAATGGCTGGCTTATTTCTAGGACATCATGGAAAGACCATATATCATTGATATTAAAGTTTCTGCACTGGCTGCCAATATGTTTCTGGGCACAGTACAAGGCATTTGTAATTTCTTTGAAAGCCTCTCATGGCTTGGGTCCAAAATATCTTCAGGAGCACCTTTTGTGCATCCAATCCCTCTCACCAGCTAAGGTCTTCTGGGGATAATCTTCTGAAGTCTGTTTCTGGGAGATTAATGTCAACTACCTAGATGACCTGCTCAGTGAGTTGTCCCTAATCTGTGGAATAGCATGCTAGGAAAGATGTGTCAAATATCCCTGATTGTACCTTCAGGAAGGAGTTAAATATGCATCTCTTCTGAAAAGTCTTCCTGGTTTAGTTCCCAGATTAGTTTTATGATTGTTTTTAGCCCACATTCAAATGTAGTTTTAATTTCTTGTAAACTGTTCAGAACCTATGGGAATGGAGTAGCTAATAATAATAACAATAATAGTTAGAGAAATAAGCAAAAGCATTGTGTTCACAACTTAGAATGAAGAGGTGAGACACATAATTGGATTAACTGGGACCAAATTTCATTTAAAGTTATGCTGAAAATCTGCAGCAACTCCTCAAAACTTAGTGAAGGCTTGACAACTCACTGAATATTTTGCTCATCCCTGCCGCACATACAGACAGAATTTACTGTTTCTTCCTGGCTGGTCACCACCAAGTCCTTAATTATGTCAGACAAGCTTCAGATTGTCCCATACTGGGGAAATGCCAAAGGTTATAATATGGTTAGCTCTCTATCTGGAATATGGCAGCTGAAAAATAGAGACATCAAAATAGACGAGTTAGAAAGACTATCAAAACAAGATTTATTTATCAAAAATGGTTCTAAAGCATGCCTTCTGTGAACATGAAATCTTTTGTTTATTCATATCACATTCTTTCAGAAGAGACAGCACTGTAAGAAGGAGTAAGAAAACCATACATACTTAAATGTCTTGTAATTCTTCTTGTTTTGGATGATGTATGGTCCTACCCACTGTGAAATCTCAGTCCCGCCCACCAAAAAAAAGGAAAGTTGCAGTTCTGTTGTGCTGTATCAGTACATCTATAGAACAGGAATAAGAAAACTCTTTTAAAAATCTTCCCTTATTTATCTGCAATCCAAACAACCAGAAGCAGATGATCAAACTGAAAGGGATATTCACATGGCAAGTTGATGGTCTCACAGGTCCAGGTTTGTCACTAGGCAGAATGAGGTTGTTGACTCCTGCTGATGAATGGGGTCATCAGCTGATGAATGGGGAATGGGCACAGGAGCCATTCGCATTTACAAGTCACAGCTGGACAAAATGTAAACAAAAGGCCCTTGCATGGATGGCCCTTGGCAGGGTGCTTTTAAAATGTGCATATTAGAAAATTTGTGAGATAGTTTGAGAGATGGTAGGCAAAATTACAAATTTTGTGAGGGGTGGGAAATTTTATTGAATACTAAAAAATTATTAGGACAATAAAATTAATACACTTTCTTGCTTTACTACTTACTATATTGATGTTGTAACAAAAGTAATATTTAATACTCTGTGTTACTTAGGGAGCAATCCTGTGGTCTCTTGTATTGTCTGGGCAGGAGGTGAGATAGGCCTCCTCATACTTTCAGCTCCAAGATCACACGATCTCATAGGCAGAACCCCAAAGGCTGAACATCTTCTCTGTTCCCTTTCAGCTGGTAGAGAAAGAACTATGGTGACTGGCTCCTCATAGGTTGTAAAAGTGCCCTGGGGAAAGAAAAAAAGTGGTGCATTGGGGAGGAATGAGGCTGGGACTGAGGACTTAAGCCAACTCATCCTCTCTGGGGTTCTGTCTGTTTTCAGCCACCTAGAGAGAAATCAGGATGCAGGGAATAGCAGCAGTGTAGAATGCTGCAGCCATGCTTCATTTGGGGCAGAGGATGTAGGTAGGTCTCTGAGTTTGGAGGGTAAAGTGCATCAAGGTCAAGACTGAGAGGATTGTGCTCTTGTCCCATTTTGAATTTAACTTAATCATGCATGTATATGTTACTCATTCCATTCCATTTTTATACCCACTTCCCTAACAGCTGAAAGCTATTCACAGCATTATACAGGTCTTTTTCTCAGTGAATTTTCTGTGTCAAATTAATAGCATTTTCATGTGACTACTGGTAGCATTTTGTATTCTTACATTGTATACTGTTTTACATATACAACATGCATCAATAAAATCTATTTATTTCATGCCCAAATGGAAACACAGGCTACGACTCCGTTGTTGGGGTGGTTGATCAATGATCTGAGATATAACCTCCCTCTGTGCTAATGCAAAGATTGTAACTCATATAACAACTTCAGTCAACAATTGGGAAGTGAGGGGTGGGAGTCTAGAAGGGCTGAAAAACTTTCAAAACATTTAAGTACATCTTGCATTCAATCCAGAAGCCGCTCTGTGCAATAAATCTGTGCCTAAACAATGCACAGTACTTTCTACAAAACAAATTATGTTTCCAGCAGAGATTAAATCAATTTCATGCATAATTTATTAAGGGCTGTCACGGGTGGCCTGGTTTAAGATGGAACCCAGACAAATTGAGTCATTTCTCTTTGGCAGGACCAACTATGTTTATCCACAGCTGATCCATGTATTACTTTGGATGATACAAACAGAGACCAGATCATGCATTCACCTGACAAAAGGTTCCTTTGGTGGTGGCAACCTCAGTGATGGAAGGCCAGAATACACTAGCATTGTACTGATCCAGACCCAAGCTTGCTGTTTTTTCCTCTCAATAACATGGATGGAAAGATAGTGCAAATCAGTGCTCATGTCACACATCACCTTATATGGATGAGGAGGTGAAAATTCTTAATTACCCTTTCTGTCACTCAAATACAGGGAGGGATGGAGAAGTACTGACCTCTTATCTTTTAGAATAAACACAGAACATACAATGCAGAATTCCTCATTGTGTTTTGGAGCAACCATGAAACATGTAGAAAGTAGTTGAAATATCCTTTATGAATTCCACAGGCTCCCCTCCCACCAGATTTCTCCCATGGTTTTGCTAGAAGTGGGGGAAAAAAAAGGTGGTGGAGCTTGTGGGATTTATTAAGAGTTTTCTTACCTCTGTCTAAATAATTCAAAAAAAGGCTCCTCAATTACACAAGGAGGACCTTCAGGCAGGTATATGAATCTGCCAATGGTTAAGACTTCTTAGAGTGCTGGTGGGAATAACTCATTTGCAAGGAAGACCAATGTTTTTAGAGAAAAAAATGCATGTGGAAGGTCATCTGTGAGGGAAATGTTTGCTCTATATAAAAGTAATTGTGGAATTAGGAGCTGTAGGGCAAATGATTCCAAGCCACAAAGGGAGCCAGTGTAGTATGGTTAAGAATGTGGACTGGTTGTCATTGTAAGAATAAGACTGAGCAGAAAAGGAGAATTATGTAAGATGCCTTGAGTTTCTTAAAAGGAAAAAAAGCAGGAGATAGGTAGGTAGGTAGGTAGGTAGATAGATAGATAGATAGATAGATAGATAGATAGATAGATAAATGTGACCAAGATCAGAAGGAAGGGAGAAGGAGAAAGTGAGGGATCTTTTTTGTGATGCCATACAATAGGCAAGGTGTATTTGTGTAAGACTAATCAAGGTTAGGATTAAGGTACAAGAAAACTGTCAACCTCTATGCTGAGACAGCTTTCTTTTAGTTGAGGTCAACCTAGAGAAATATTTCAGTTTCTCATGGAGATGAGAGAGCTTAGATAATCTCTGGGAGGACTTCTCTTGTAGAACTTATCACAGTGGGTTTGAGTTTGCTCAAACTGTGAGGACAAGGAATACTCTATCCCTGTCCTTCTTCTGTGTTTCCTTCACCCTGCAGTCATGAGGGCAACCATCCAAACATGTGAACCTCCTGTAACTATATAGGCTTGCCACATGATTCAGGATGCTGAAAAAGCAGTGTTCTCAATCTTGTGGAAAACCTCCACAGATACAGGAGCCGCTCCTATTTAGACCCTTGCCTTCCACAAGTACAGGACAATAGAAACACAAATAGAAGGACCAGGCAGGAGTAGGAAAAGTCCTTCTTCTCATGTGTTCAGTGAACTCAGTCTATTAACTATTGGTGAAAGGTACCTAGTGGATTTCTTCTAAGTAACACTTTCTTTTTTCTTACATTAATGGTAAAGTCATATTACAAAGCATATTATGAGTTCTCTGACAATTCGGAACAGTTTTCTGTATAGGATGAGGAGACGCTCTTCAAGGAGAGGAAACCAGAACTCAACACTGAATATGAGTCT
>NW_025335941.1:24749612-24982755 GCF_004798865.1 Varanus komodoensis
ACATCATGTTCTGGACCATTACATTAGTGACAAATCAAGGTTTTTAATTGGTCATATGACAATCAAACAGTGTACTTCCTGCTTTTGGATAACTTACTGATTTCATTACTGAAGCAACATATTATACAGGAATAGTACTGGAGTATGAAAAGAGAAGAGAAGGAAATCTGTCTGTTTTGTACTTCAAGCCGAGAAAGGCAACTGCTCGTCTTGCTTTTCTTTTCTTTTTTTCCGGTTGCTTAAGACATGTATATGCTTGCATGAAAAAGTTTGCAGATCTGAAATAATATCTTCTAAAACATTTGCAATTACTCAAGTTTCCCAAATGCTCATTATCTACACATAAGAGCATTTAGAGACAAGAGAAACGCAAACAATCCCCCAGTTCTATATCTAGCAGGTGGACTGTAGGATGGGTTCTGCTTTTCAGTTGTATTTTTGAAAGTTTTTCAGGAAAGAAAAAAAAAGCTTGCCACCACACCATCTGATGGACCTGTTTCCATGTGCTCCTGGGAAGACAGCATCTGCTGCTCAGCATTTTTGGTATCAGACTCATGAGAAATTAATACAGTGATGATTATAGCATCATTAAGATACTTCCCAAAATGCAGAATTCATACATTATAACCCCTCAGTTCTGGCTTCCACTACCCCATATCAATGTAGATATTTTAAAGTGCAGGGCTGGGTTCCAGCAATGGATATGTACATCCTGGACTTGTATGAAAATCTGGTACTTCATCTGTTTTGCTGTAATAGATTCCAAAGAATTGATCAGTTCCTTAAAATAAACATGGCATTATGTCTTTGGATATCAGCCAATAGCTGTAATGTGATACTCAATTATAAGTAAAGAAATGCATTCACTGCAATGCAGTGAAGAAATTCTGTGCACATGATATCACTTGTTGGATGAGCAACATAAGTATCAGATGCACATCCAAATGCTCATTGGAAGGCACCTACATGCATGAATGCCTTTTCTCCATATAACATTACTTTTATGAGACAGACATTGGCATTTGCATAAGAATGCACAGCCTCAGTTAATTACATTTAGTTTTTATTAAAAACAATAGGATTTGAGCCATGACTAAATTGTCATGGATTTCAGTGGAATCCAAGTTTGGCTGACTTAGACTCTAAACCTATACTCTCTTATCTAGAAGTAAATGTCATTAAAATCAGTGGGAAATACTTTTGAGAAGAGATGTATAGGATTAAACTGTTAGTCTGAGTCTGAATCCAAAAGAATATCATCTAGATAGTTATTTTCTCTTTCCTCTGATTTGTTGTTATACCTTATTTAGTCTAATTTGCACTATCCTCATCCTCCCTTTGTGGTCTTCTATGCATTTTACATCTTTCAGTTAGGTTATTATTATTATTAAAATATTTTTATGTCATACTTTTTTTCTTCTTGAAAGGAACCCAAGGCATCTTACATAGTCCTTCTCCATTCAGTTGTATCATCACAGCAATTCCATGAGGTTGGTTAGACTGAAAGTGTGTGACTGGCCCAAAGTCACCCAGTGATCTTTATGGCCAAGTTGAGGCCTAAACCTGGATCTGCTAGGTCCCCAATCCAATTCTCCAACCACCACACCACACTGAATCTCATACTGAAATGTCCACTGTGGAATTCCAAGTGACGTGGACCAACAAGCAAGTTGAATTTCTCTTACTGTGGGCAAAATGGTACACATATGCCCTTTGATTCTTTTTTTCCTTCCTCCTTCTCCTGAAATTGCTCTGAAACTATCCTTTCTGTCTCTCACAGATTGGCCCACCTGGTGCTCTTAGAACTTAAAGGAAACCCTGTTGTGCTTGGCCTATCATGCCCTGATTTTCATTACTTGAGCACATTCCTCATTTCTTATTTAGTGAACCATAACTCCCCATCTCTGTATTTTCTTCTACTATCTCTGTTTTAGAAATTGTCTGCAGGTCCAATTGCTAGGGGATTGTTTCAGTTCAAGTCTAATAAAGAATTCATCTTTCTGTAAACATTCAGGGTAAAAATAAAACTTTGGGGTTTCATATAAGTGTTCTTGAGCTAATATTCACCTTTTTCTAAAATATTTCTGAATTTCATTTGTGAATGAGAATGCTTAGGAAAAATTACTGCTGTCCCATGTAGCTTCACTTTGCATTCTGAACTATTGTTGTGAGATGTGAGACCAGTCTGGTACAGCCTTTACATAAATATATGAGAAACCAAGGAGGGTTATAAATTAGAAGCTGACAGTATCACTAATTTCTAGCACTTCCTAGTACAGCCAACAATTCTTCAGGAAAAGCACAAGGAGAAGAATGGATGGTAAAATGCATTTTTCTTCTTTTTTCAATAATTGGTGCCCCAACAAGAAACCAAGGAAAATTCTGATCATATCTCAATTCACCCACAAGCTGCATATTATGCAGCAAGATATTTTCATTCTGCTTGTTTGTGTGGATTACCTGGACAATGACTCACAGCAAACTTGAAACAGTTTTTTAACAATTGAAACCAGTATTATCTCTACCCCTCCCCGCCACCATGCCTTGAACTAGACCTGTACTGAAGCATTACCTGGAAACTTGTTAAACTTCAACAGACTCTTCTCATCCTACCCTCACATAAAAAAAAGTTGGAAATGACATTTTGATAAAGCAATGTCTGATGTGGTATCACTTTCTTTGTATGAGAAAGCCACTCTACCCACCTCAGATATCTGCGAGGAAAATCTGTGTGAATCGACTTTTCCCAGATTCAGGATCCCTGCACAAGGTTTCAGAATGCAGCAAAGTCCTGTGCATAGATGACTATGCATGTTGGTTTTCCCTTGCAGTTGTCTGCACGTAACTGGTGTGATGGTTAGAGTGTTGGACTGGGAACCTGGAATATCCAGTTTCTAGTCCAGTCAGCCATGAGTGGCCCAAGGTAATTTTGGGTCAGTCATTCACTCTCAGCTCCACATACCTTACAAAGTTGTTGTTATGAGTATTAAATGAACCTATGCAAGCCACCTTGGGTAGCTCACAAGAGCAAAAAGGTGGAATATAAGTGTAATGAAATACTACTAATAATAATTCACATTAATATCAGAAGCATAACTGGAACAGTCCCATTTGATGTGTTCCTCCCCTTTTCATGATGCATGCATGGAAGTGGCTACTGGTACCACGGGAAAGAGAACCATAATGAATGAATAGAGGTTATCTGCTTAAATATCTCCTGATTTTCTTTACAGGAGGGTGAGACTTCACAACTGGACACACCTGACCTGAATAATAGGAAAAAGCAACAGCTTCTTTATGTGTTAACCAACAGAATGGTTGAATTAATCATGCCTTGCAGCCATTGTAACTTTTGATCCCTATGGATGTTTGTGTTAAGAATAAATAATCAATCTATTCTTTTAAAACAAATAAATAGAAGTTATCCATGCTTCCGTGCTTCATCCTTCCTGCAGTGCTGTCCATATCAGAAGTTATGTTGGCTTCGGGTTTTTCCACTAAACTGCAAAACTTGCTCCTTTGTGTCTCTACAGCAAGTGCATACTTTGAAGAACGCAAGCCTTCCTGAAAAGAAGCTACTTAAGCAAATTTCTTTCTGCTTACAAGCACTAGTTCTTGAACAGACCATAGTGCTATATTTTATCATAATTAGAGCTGGGAAAATCCACCTGGCAAACAAGCTTGCGTGTTAAAAGTCCATCTCACACTGCACATTTGTGAGGTAGCTGACATGAATGTAGAGGAAATAGGAAGCAGAAGACATAGAATCACTCCATCAGCAATGTGAGGATTAGAGTCCCCAGTCTGTTATTAAAAGGAAGGTTGAAATTAGTGCTTGTCAAATATCTCTGTATGTCTATTTTTGGCAACTTATGTGGAAGTGGGGTGAAACAAAGAGTTATGCCTAAGATGCTGGGAAGGAGGAAGAATTTTAAAGAAATTACTAAGCAGGGATTGTGGCTTTCATCAATTCATTTAAGGTTCAATTCTGTGCAAGTTCAGTCAGAAAAAAAAATCTTTTACACATTTTTTCCAGTCTAAACATGCATAGGATTATGCCCTCAAGTTTAAGATAGACATTTCAGAATTCTTCACTCAGAGCTTTCAACCCAACATCAGTTCCTATAGTGAGCATGTAATAACGTGTCTTGAAAGAGCCCATGATGCTGTCTCTAAAGAAAGTTTTCAAAGTTACCAAGGGAGATAAGACACTTGGCATTACTTCTAAGAAAGTAATCATGACTCTGCCCCACATTCTCTACCTAGAATGCTGTTTTAGCACAGCTGGTTCAGATTACATAATAATCCACATTTCAACAACAACCCATAGTTCAGTGATAACGCATAGTAAACTAATATGAAACTGAAGAATGGATTATTATACAATTTTATTCCAGTGAATATCTCATGAACATCTCTCTCTCTGTGTAAAGCTCAGTTTAGATGAAGAGAACATTACTGCTCTAAATTCAGAATGTGAAGTACATTGCATTCTTCTTTCAGTTACCTGTGTATGAGTTATATTAAACTGAAAGTAGAAGCCTTCCCAAAAGGAACTTCATTACCAAATAGAGACTCCATCCTAAATGTTCTCTGTATCAAAAAGTTCCTCTAATAAGTATGCTTATGGAAATGCTGTCTACCTACAATTAATTCTCAGATCGTCAGCCTGTGTAAATGGCCCAATGGTCTTCTACTCATGGATTAGAAGCCAAACATTAAAATTAAAAAAAAAAAAAAGCCAAGCCCAGAACATGGTTTTCATTGTAATATCACACTATCACTACGTACATATGCAATCAATCTCAGGAGTGATGTCATGGCAAAAGAGCCCTGCCGAAGAGATGCTGTAAGTAAATAAATACATCCACGGTTATATCTTTTGTTATTTGTTGTCTCCGACTTTCTCACAGTACTGGATGCACTGACAAAAACAGTGAAATAATAAGTGCAAAAATATCTGGCAGCAGCTGCAGTCAAAACAAGCCACATTTTTCCTTTTGTAGAAGAAAACCTAGAGCACTAGGGAGTCTTCACCTACTGATCTGTCTTTGGGCCATTTACACAGGCTGACATCATGCAAGAAAGATGACATAGTTAAAGTCTTGGCTTTGGCTGCTTTACTTTGTTTTGTTTCTTTGAATTGTCAAAGAAATGACGTTTCTTTCTAGAATCAAGCTACACATTACATGATGATATCCTAAAGGTACTTAAAGAAGAAATGAAAAGGAAAACTTGGATTTTCTTCTTCTTGGTTCTCTTTTCCAGTAGCAACAGCTTAACAAACTGTCACTGACAGTTCCAGTTGTTATAGCCATAAGCAGAATCAATATAGCAACACTGAACTTTTTAAGTTTAAATTTCATATGCATTGAGAGAATAAATAAAAATAATTTAATAGAAAATGAAATCCTTAATTAAAATTCAAAACTAAACATGATTATTATGGAATATCCATGTCAACATTCAGTTTGGTTAAAAATAGTTTGCATGTTCAGAAACAGGCTTCTGTTTCATTCCATTCTTGGCTTTCTGTCAAATTTTGACAGAACTGCCTCCATTTTCTTTATTTCCTACCTGCTGATCAAGATAGTTATTCTTGACATTTTTATAAAATTTAGTAGGTAAGGAAGTATCAGGCATCAATTTCATTTTTTGCCATAATTTACCTGGTTGCAACCACAATACAATCCATAATCAAAATCCATATATTACTTAGCTTGTGATATAATTTGCAGAACAAAAACAACAAAATGAATACATTTGAAAGTGCACATGAACAAATCATATTCTTGAAAAGAGTATGATGCACACAGAAATACCTATACCTATGGGAAAAGATTTCCAAAAAGGCATACCACTGATATACAGCTTTTGAAAAATGCACATAAAATATGATTGTTTTGTGTGAGAAAAAAAGCTTAGAATCTGATAAATGCATGAAACCGCTGGGAGAGGTCATCAGGCGGTTTGGTCTGTGGAGTCATCAGTATGCTCAATCCAGATAAGACAGAAGTCCTGCTGGTGGGCAATGCGGGTCTCCAGGTAGGTGATTTTGACCCAGTTCTGGACGGGGTAGCACTCCCTCTAAAGGACAGGGTCTGCAGCTTGGGAGTGCTCCTTGACCCAGAACTGTCACTGAAGTTCCAGGTGGCGGTGGTGGCAAGGAATACTTTCCACAGCTTCGACTGATCAGCTGTGTCCTTACCTGGATAAGCACTCCCTAGCAATGGTGATTCATGCTCTGGTAACTTCCCACTTGGATTAATGCAACGTGCTGTATGTGGGGCTGCCCTTGAAATGGTCCAGTTACTTCAGCTGGTACAGAACATTGATGCCAGGCTGCTGACGGGGACTGGCCATTACTCTCACATAACGCCGGTTCTCTACCAGCTACACTGGCTTCCAGTTGAAGTCCGGACCCAATTCAAGGTGCTGGTTTTAACCAATAAAGCCCTGAACGGCTTGCGACCAGGATATGTGAAGGAGCGCCTCTTCCCTTACATGCCCTCATGCCCCTTAAGATCTGTGGGAGAGGCTTTGCTCTGGGAGTCCTCTTTAAAGGTGATAAAAAGGACAACTACCTGGAGCAGGGCCTTCTCTGCGGTGGCGCCCAGATTATGGAATGCACTCTCTGGAGAGGTGTGCCTGGCACTGAGTCTATATTCTTTTCAGCACCAGGTTAAAACCTTTTTATTTAATGGCTATTTTAAAAATTAATTTTATCGTTAACAGTAGCTTTTTTGTTTTTATATAATCATTGAATTTGTTATTGTTTTATTGTTTTTAATTCTACATTTGTAAGCCGTCCTGAGATGCCGAGGCAGGTGGTGACATGATATAAAAGTTTTAAATAAATAAATAAATGACTTGGATGAGTTTCAAGGTAGAATTTGGAGAACCTTGACATTCTCAAGTTTTGCTGATTCATACATCCCTAGTACGGAAAAGATATTTCACCTACATTCCAGATCAGATTGTATATATTATAGCTCAATGTTTACAGTTGAAGGAGAACAGAAATGAGAGGAACATTCTAAGTTTGTTGACTAAAGTACATGGCAGTTCATGTCTGTTTTGTCAATGATTTGCCAGCATTATGGAAGTAGATCACTTTGTGTGGACTTGCCATCTTAATAATGTATTTGTTCAAGTGATTAATATGTTCAAAATAAATGAACAGAAGACTCTGAATGCAATATGGAGGAGAGACAGCCCAAGATCCAAAGGTGTGTGTTCAGAGTTCTGAGCATGTGGTAGGAATCCTGATTCCCAACTTGCAAATACAATCTACCTGCACTGTCCAATCTACAGTTTCCAATGCATGGGGAATTTAGAAGTAACCTGTGATCCAGCAGAATGGATCCTATCTGGTGAACAACAATGACAATCAACACTGAACAACAGTGCTCAAGAGATATTCTGGCTCCAATTGTTATAATACTGGGACAATACCTATGTAAAGATGTAAAGTTTAGATTTACTCATAAAGCTAAAGTTAGCAAAGCCATTTAGAGGATTTTAGGAAGTCAGATAATGTGCAAAGGTGATCCTAGGTTGACTGAATTACAGCCAGCAGAAATTCTGCAGTGTTTTCTGAGGTGAAGAGAGCTTGCCACCTAATTAATTGTATTCATTTTGTATGCCCATTTTCCTTGAAATTTTCTCTAGGGCTAGAGACTTTATTATAACAAAGTCACTCTGTACAAAGGGGAGGCTTGTTCCAGTGTGCTAAAACTGAACTTTGGAGACTCAAGATCAATGCTACCACAAATGTCCTCTGTGACCTTGGGCAAATAACAGTGCCTCAATTACACAGGAGTATAATGTAGTCTAGTAATAGCACTAATTTCACAAGTGCATTGTGAGGGCAAATTCGTTGATGATGGCAAGGTGGTTTGATTAAATGATAATAGATACCATATGTGCTTGACATAATATTATGAGGGTTGTATCCTTCAATATGTATGAAGCAACAGAGGAAAATGCATTATTGCCTGTTGAGATTTCCTATCTTTTTCAATTTCATGATGGTCCAAAATGTAGCTTAAAGGCAAATGGACCGATAAGATTTGTGTGGTACAGAACATGCCATTTCAGAAATGACTTGTGATGCTTTAATTTTTGACTTTGGTATTGTGTGTGTGTGTTTATTAATTTTGCACACTTTGCATACCACACAGGTAGCTATAAAATATACAACAAATAAATATAAGAACAAACGTATAAGAACTGTTCCAAATAAAAGAATTAATATAATACCATCTCAAAACACAGATGAAAAGCTGGCATCATTAAACAGATTTCACAAAATTAAACACTTGTTAACCAATTGCCCCCAAAGTTATTGCAGTTCACTAATTTTCCTTTGTTGTTCCTTTTATATTTTGTTTTATTTACTTTATTTCATGTAGGTTTTTCCCACTAAGAAGCCCTAGGCCTTAGTGCTTTTCCTCCTGTCCATTTTATCCTTACTACCATGACCCTGTGAGATGAGTTAGACTGAGAATGAATAACTGGCACAAAGTCACCCATTGAGCTTCAGGGCTGAGTTGAGACTAGAACCAGGATCTCTCAAGTCCCTTTATAACATTCTAGCTACTAAATGACTTTGGTTTTAAGTATTATGCATATGTTTTGCTTGGCACAATTTATTCCCAACTTTTAATCTGTTAGGTGTCACATGTAATGAGATGTAACTCTCTGCCTAATTCTTGTTTCTTCTGTGCATCAAAAACTGCCTTAGAATTTACACTTATTACATGAGTAGCAGAGAGTAGACTATTTCAAAGTTAACTGAGCTAATATACTTAAGGCCAAGTTTTAAAGCTTTTTGCTTGGGTTTGACAGTTTTCAGTTGCTGAAACATAAAACATGTCATTTCTGCAAAAGGAACAAAACTCCTAAGATATTAAGTGGAAATCTCAGAGGAAGGACATGAATCAGGAAGCACTTTCAAAATGGTTTTTAAAATCTCTTTTACATTATTTGTTTAAAAGTGACCTTTGATTGAATTTCTTGCAATAACCTGTTGCAAGATACACAACCACAGGGAAGAACAAAAGGATTTAACTTTATATTCAGCCATTTCACTGTCACAAAGTTATTTAAGTGACCCACACAAATCATAGATATAGCATGCCCGGTCCCAAGAGATAAGGAACCACTCTGGGCTCCTCATAGTAAAATGGTCCAAACATGCCAATCCAAAACAGGCCTATTCATTAATAAGTTCCACTAGGATCAAGGGCCCTTACTGCTTAAAATGTGTGTAGAGTATTCTGCTATATTCCTTTATGTACAATATTGCAGAATGTCATCTTTATCAGTTGTAAGAATGGTAAATAACTGAATAAGAGAGATGGACATTTAGCAGAATAAGGTTCAGGTTAACAGTGGTGAGGAATCTAGCCAAAATAATGCAAATATGTTTTAGTTTATAACCCAGGAATGGGGAATATTTGTTCTATGGAGGGCCACTGATTCATGGACAAAGGTTAATTGGGTATTGGGGTAATGGTGGGTGGAAACAGAGTCAAATGTGGATGGGGTTTTAAAGTGCTCTGGAACTTCATGTCTTTTTCTGTTTCTGACCAAGTCTTTCACTTTCTGTGTCATTGTATCCTTCTTTCTATGTGTGCTGGTCTTTCTCTTTTTCAGTTTGTCTGAGATTTGGGGATTCTGGTTCTAGATCAGTGAGTCTAGACTCTCTACCTGGGCCAGTCAGTTACTCTCCATCTAAGCTGCCTTATGAGGGTAAACTAAAGAAGATGCCCATTTAAACTGCCTCAGTTTTCCTGGCAATGGGGAAAAGTGAAATACAAATGCATCAATAAGTAAATAAAAACATATATAAAATTAAAATAAAATACATATAAATAATAAATAAATGAGTCCAAACATAAGTACATCATTAAAATATAATACATATAAATAATAAATAAATGCATTCAAATCAGTATTTCATTAATAAATATTGATGACTTTAATGGGAGGATATTCACAAATTAATGAAGGTATTTGGAACTCAAGGCACTACTAATATGAGCTTTGAAATACCTCATATTGACATGAGTAGAAGCCACATCCTTCCAAATTCAGGAATGGCTAGTCCTTCTGTTCACTGATGTATCTAGGAAGTCCTCTCTTTCTTGGCTCTGGTATTCTCTTCCTGCCCCTCTGATGTACATTGGAGGGAGCAATGCTCCTGTGGTGGCAGTGGAAAAGCAGTAGCAGTAGCAGCAAGACCTCTCTAGAATCCTTCATGCACTGTAAAACACCCCTCCTTCATGGCAGGTGTGCAACAGCTGCAGTATCCCAGGTACACAAAGAGCTGGGAAACGCACAGAGTCCTCTACACAGTAAAATGCAAGGCTCCTGCACTGAATGTGCACTTAGCTCCTTTTCTTTATACACTTTTTATCATCCTTAAGTGCTGTGATTTGGATAAAATCATCAGCACTCATATTGGCCTTGTAGTCATGGTATTTGTAGTAATAGCATAAAACAACTCCAGAAGATGAAACAGTCATAGAATTTAGATTGTTCATTACAGACCACTATGCATTGTAATTAACTGCAGAATGCCTGTTTGGACTCCTCAGAAGAGATGGCACAGTTTTGATAAATGGATTGCACTTCAGGTTGGATAATTTTTAATAGAACTAGCTGAAAAGTGGCCTGAAATGGCTGTAATTAGACCAATCTCTTTCTTTTACAGTAACCCATGAATAAAAATAAATTGATTTTCCCCCTTTATAGTAAACTTCCTTTTATAATGCTTTTAAAAGATTCTGTTCTGCCATCTATCCTGTGATGTCCAATTGGAAGTACTTAATGAAACTCCAGAGTACATCTGGAAATATCTAATGTACACCAACAATCTGTACACCAATAATCCTATAACTATTTATTTGAGCTCAATGGAGCTTACTTATGAGTAGATATGTATAGTATTGTACTGTAAATCTTCCAGCAATTATGGATGTTAGCATTACACCCTCACAGCACATTACTACACAATTACTTTCTGTTTATAAGCCTGCGTGTGCATTTACTCACTGGAACAATTTGGAATCCACATGGGGAAATTACATGACTACAACATTTCTTAACGGGTGCTTTGCTGTACTGTGTTCTGAACAATACATATTTTTCCTTCATCTTATTTAACATTTCCTTTATAGTTTGCTTAAATAGTTAACACTCTTCTAACATGTTGTTTCTTTTTAGATATTGACAACATAACCAAAACAATTTTTGTTTGGATACATTTGGAAATTTATCTCATGCTTCCTTTTTGTTCAAAGCATAATTTTGATTTTGTTGCTACTAATTCACATGAATGAATGAGCTTGAATTATAGAGATTAACTATAGTTATACACATGTTTTTACTTAAATTTTCCATGGATTTTGGTGGCACTAAATTAAAAGATGATTGATCCTTGGGAGGAAAGCTATGGCAAATCTAGACAGCATACTAAAAAGCAGAGACATCAGCTTGCCGACAAAAGTGCATATAGTCAAGTCTATGGTTTTTCCAGTTGCAATGTATGGCTGTGAAAGGTGGACCATAAGGAAGGTTGAGCACCGAAGGATTGATGCCTTTGAATTGTGGTGCTGGAGAAGACTCTTGCGAGTCCCTTGCACCGCAAGGTGATCAAACCGGTCAGTCCTAGAGGAGATCAACCCTGACTGCTCTTTAGAAGGCCAAATGCTGAAGATGAAACTCAAATACTTTGGCCACCTAATGAGAAGGAAGGGCTCAGTGGAGAAGAGCCTAATGCTGGGAACAGTTGACAGCAAAAGAAGAAGGGGATGGCAGAGAATGAGGTGACTAGATGGAGTCACTGAAGCAGTCGGCATGAGCTTAGGTGGACTTCAGGGGATGGTGGAGGACAGGAAGGCCTGGAGGAACAACAAACTCTCCCAAACTCTACCATTGCTCTACCATTCTGGTGAAATCAGTGTCAAATATTCGCTAAACCAAGAATGCTGAATTTCTTTCACCTGATGGACAAATTCATTTCAGAGAAGTGCATGGTGCCACATTCCAGTCCTTAATAGAACTGAAGGCAAAATGGGTGGAGCCAATGGAAAGAGGCTCTTACTGCCAATAGAAATCTTAGACATTAATTTCATCCTTTTAGCATTGTGGGAAAACTGCTTGAAAAGCAGGAAACCACTGAGTTATAGTTGTGAAGAAGAGTCAGACTGAGTTCCCAGGTCTGAGGTTCTGTACATGCCCTATTTCTGGTATTAGGATAGCAAGGAGTTCTGAGAGTACTACAGAAATAGGACCTTATGTATATGTTAAGAAATGAATAGAATGCTGTTGTTCTGTATATCTTTCAGGTTCATTTGGTGACCTTAAGTTCTACCAGTATGAGGCAGGGAAAAAAATAGCTATCCCGCAATTGAAGTAAAAAGAAAAATAGTGAAAGAAAATCAGTAATGAAACTGATTGCCTCCTCATTTGTGGCAGGAATGCAAACTAACAGTAAGTCAGGCTATTCGAGAAACAATTCATCACTTAATCCTCCATCCATAAGAAACAGGAAGTCATAAATAGATTGTACCAAGAAAACTTTTTATTTAACTCTTCCTGCATTGTGGAATAATGAGCATTTCCCCAACTAACATTCTGCAGTGTAATTTGCACATGAGTAGTCCTACTATTTGTCCTTCCAGGACATTGTCACAAAGTGTCTAGTCTACAAGATGTCTTGCCTCTTTTGTTTAAACCATAACACCTTCTTTTGTTTAAACCATAACATGTTCAGGGCATAAAATATTCCAGAATCTTCAAAGCAATATTTGTATGGGCTACTTTTAAACATCTCCTCCCAAATCGGCCTCAAACAAAAGAAGGTTCAACACAGATCATCTTATTCTCTTTTTAAGGTTGTGATTCTTAGCTAAAATATCCAGCAAACAGAATTAAAATCCATACAGGGAAAGCTTTGCTATGATTTTTAAAGGTTTGTAGGCTAAACTATAATTATACAGAGAAAAGGTCAATAAGGAAGCATTGTTGTGCAGATTTTCAGCCTCAGAAAGGATTAAACTTTAAATTGTGTGTTCTTGCTGAGAGCTGAGAGCCATTCTTAAATTGATTGAAACATCCTGGAAGAAAATTTCAGATAAACAAATGCTTTTCATATGCAACATTTTCCTTTCCTGAGGTACTTTCAACTGGGGTAAAACATTACCCCAAATGAGATTAGTGTTAGGCTTTTTTTTTATTTGTTAAGGAAGGGTGATTGTTAAAGGCATAGAAGTCCTTAAAAAGCCACAGTCATATCTTGTCTGCCATTTCTAAATAGAATAGAAATAGCTTGTGACAGAATCGCATCGTATCATCACCCCACAAAAAGCCACATATTAGATCTCAATCCCAACTCCTCTCAATAAATACTGGGATGAGCTGAGAAATGTGTTGTTTGAATGCTCTGTTCAACAATGACTGTATGAAGCTTAGTAGTTCATGAGAAAAGGATGAGTGTGTAAGAAACCTTAGAAGAAATTATTCTATGCCATCCCAATTTCAGTAGCACGGCATCTGTGAATTGATTTGCAAGATGGATGCATGGTGAATCAAATTACTTTGCATAGATGAACTTAATTCACATTTTTAGCACAGCAATTTGATAATGTGAATTGGTCCTCAGAGATGTAATGATCATGGGAGCTAAAATAAACTTCCCCTTAAATCTTTATTTCTCCAATTAAGATTGCCTTGAAGAAAAACAAAACACTATTTTTTCTTATTTTTTCTGTTGAGCTGTCTTTCACATTCTAGTGGAAGGTTTGCAATGGTTTTCTTTATGGTAGTTCTCCATTTTATACAATAAGACTACTGAAAACAGAAATATGTCATCTTAGCAGTTCATGAACTTATGGCTTAGGGGTTTGGTAGGCAAAGGAAAGAGCTTTGAAGATCTATTTTGGTATGTTAAAGAAATGAGTTGCTTTTGTGATTAATTCAAGGTTATTCAATTTGCACCTCTCAGAAGTGTACGTAGAATGTACATTTGCAATAAGCTATCATCACTTTCAGTCTGATTCAGGCACTGCAAAAATGTATTCAAAAGACACCAGTGCTTGAAAAGTGCATGCAAATTCATGCATAACAAAATGCATACATTTAGAAAAATGCTTACAGAAATATATAAAGAGAGAGGAAAGTTGCAATTGGCTAGATCCCTGAGTTAGAAGAATCAAAGTAAAAACTGGAGAAATTTGGAGAGCTCAAATTTCATTGATTTGCATATCTCTATCCTACTAGGTAAACCAAAGTCTCAGATGAAAGTGTGGAATCAGTTTGTTTTCCAACCATTATCATACAGAATATTTAGGAACATAGAGATACTTACATTAGTCATGAATAACTTAAATTACATTGATTTTCACAGGTCTGCTTGAAGTAGGACTTATGTTTCATTTTACCCATAGTGCTGCTGCACAATTAATTTATGTGCTCAAGAAACACCATTATACCACATTTTTATTGAATCAAGTGTCTGTGATTAAGCATGCCCATAGAATATGCCAGGATTAACCCGATTCTCATAATAAAAGATGCCTAATTCATCTAATTGCATTCAGTAATATTATTCAAGCACTATTAAATTTTGGAGAGAATAAGTGACTGGAAGTATTTAGGAAATTATTTACCAGTATAGTGGACATATAAACAAATCTTTTGGGTGTACACAGCAACCTACATAAAAGAGTTGCCAATATGTATTATACCTGGTAGGCAGCTGACTTAACATAGCTTTGATAAAACATTTTTAAACTAAATCGCATAGGGAATATGTAACACTAAGCACTGTTAGCTCAATCAAGAAGTACCAATCTAAGAGAAATAATCTGGAGTAACACCAGCCACTCCCAAACAGCCTAGCAGCATGAATATAAAGAAGTTATTCATAGAATCCCAATTTCATGTAAAAATGGCAACATTTACACAAAGCATTAAGTTAAGAATGACAGAAGAAAACAAAGGGTTATGATAATAGGCCAATTATCCAGTAAATATGAATTGGATGTTAATAGTAGAATCTCAACTACTCATAAGTAATTTCCACTGAGCTCAGAGGGGCTTACTTTCAAGTAAATATGTACAAGAATGCAGCCTGTTATAAATGCAAAGGAATATTGGATTCATCCAATACTGCTACATGTAATTGAATTAAACTCGGCTAAGCTGCATTGTCCAAAAACCAAACCAAACTAAGTTTTAATTAAAAATATTAACATTCTACTTCTTATAGAAATGACACCTGTTGAGCAAATAACTTGGCATCCATAATATACCTGATTATATAATCAAGTAATTGTGCAAGATTTCATACTGATCTGATTCCAATAATCATACATACTACAGATTAAGTAGTGCTAAGACTGACACCTTTGATATTTTTACTCAAAGCTTAAGGTTAGTATCTCACAGATTTCTTTCAAAAGCTGTGGGAAAGAGCTTTACTGTATGGGTTTGCCAGACAGATGTGCTTTTTACTGAAGAAATTCTGAGCAGTAGCTTACAAATTATCAAGGTTCCTCTGTCCCGTAACACCCTATACTAGCAGCTCCTAGAAAGGCCATGTGGGGCATGCCCAGTTTCACTCTGAAGTCACAGTATTGCCAGTTAGAATTCTATTCCTTTCATCAGCATTCTGGTAGTAGCAAAGGGGTAGCAAGGTGCTGTCAGATGAGAAACCGGAATAGGAGTTGGAGAGTTGATCTCTGGCCACATCTCTTTATAACCTGCGTAGAGAGAACATGCTGGCTACTTCCCAGGGCCACAAATTCAAACTTGGAGAAGAGGAAAGGAGGTGTTTCAGTGCACAAACTGAGGGTAGACCAAAGAATCCAGGATGCAATTTATCCTGAGTCTCCCTCATCTTTCTTCCCTCTTTTCTTGCTTTTTTCACTAGATGGAAAGACTGTCTAGTCAAAATATAGAAGATCTGAGGACAGGGAGGAAAGCACCTTTCTGCCATACCTCCTATCATACTAGCTTCAGACTGGAAGGACATTAAAAACTCAGAAGACCCCCAAGCGTGGGAGTTTCCAAGCAGTGAAACTGTAGCTCATGGGGTTGCACCCATCTTTATTTATATTGTGCCTTCATAGAACTCAAAAGCGGCTTCATGATGTTTCTAAGTGGTGTCTCATCCATGCACTGACCAGACTCTCTACTTAACTTCAGCAAAGTGGCTGCATTCTGTGCCTGCAGAAAATTGACCTGCATGAACACACTGACAGTAGGCTAAACTACACTGAAATATTTTCCACACTGGTGCAGTCAGATCACATACTTTCTAGAATTTGCATTTGCTTTTCCCATAGTACATGTTGCCAATTATCATAGCGCTGAATTTATATTAATCCCACTTCCTTGAGGAAAACTTTATCTTAAACTGTATCTCTGTATGTTGGAGAAGACTTGCTTCATTGAGCCAACATTATCAGCAATTGTGATGCCACTTGTCCTGATCTATTATTTAACACTCCATAGCAAAGTAGGTATAAATGTTATAGCAGCATGAAGAATCTCATCTTTATTGTGTTTTTTGCAGATGCACGTATTCTCGTGCATGTTTCTGTGAAAAGGGGGTAAGCAATCAAAGTATGCATTCTCCTTCAGCTTCCTGAGCAGGTGTGTACATGCACAGGAATTTATTCTACTGGATGATAATGTGTCCACTAATATTTCAAAAATGAATGTTGAATTAATGTAAGTGTATATAATTATTACAGTTGATAACAGAATTAATATTAGACTTCTTTTGCCAATTCAAGTTAATTTTGAAACAAGACATGCTTGGAGACAGAAGGCACAAGGAAACATATTTAGAAAATATCATCTTTGTGTATCCTTGCAAGGTAATTATGCATATATCAAATGGCATCAGTTTGTTGGTGTGCAATAAACCTATGAAGACTGAAAATACATCAATAGTGTTGGGTTTTGTCTACCAGTTGGGATTGGTGGGTTAATTTAGTTTTCCAAGTTTGAGACAATGAGCAATGGATAGAACATTTTAGACTAATCCGGAAGAGAATATTTAACATTGTGTCATTAAATGAGCAGTGGTAGCTTTATGGATACTAACCAATATCTGCATATACAAACAACTTCATAACAGTTCAGAGATGGGTGAACAACTGTTGTAACAATGTCCGCCTTATGAGGGGCCTTCTCTTGCTCAGTCACACAGTGAAGTTTGGCAACACTCAACAAGTATGTGTACTTAACTGCATGTATGCATATGTATACATCTACATAACAACTGAATTAATGTAGGATCTGATGAGAACGTTTTAATATTTAAATGTATACTGCATGGCAACTGAAACTATTGTAAGTCTTGCATAGAATATGATAGGGTCAGTTTTGTCTCACTTAGGAACAAATATTCTACCCTCTGTATTCTGAAAACAAATATTAGTCTTTTGATTTTTTAAGCAGGTAATGAAGTAGTTGCTCATTTTATTTATTTATTAATTTATTAAAACATTTCTATGCCGCCCCTTGCCAAGGCCTCGGGGTGGCTTACAACATCGAATATGTGAAAATTTCATTAACTTGAAAGAATCTTTATTTCATTCTTACTCAAGGAACCATGGACCATATAGAATAGTTCACAGACATTGAGGTGAGTTGGAAAGGAATAAATAAATTAATAAATAAGTAAGATGCTTACGTCTTCTGGAACACAGCTTTTTTGAGACAACGGGTATGGAAGATTTCATCTGGGAAAACTCCACTATGACTATGCCTGGGGTACAAATTGCACTGCCCATCATGTGCCATGTCAATTAGGAAATGGTTGATGACATCCTGTGTAGGAATGACTGACAGGTATCAGGGACATTTCAGCCAGTATCTGAACTAGACTTGCTGTGTGGTCAAATCGGACCTTTGCTGTCACTGGCATTGTTTAATAGTGAGACTAAAGTTGTAGAGGTGATGGTGATAACCTCCTGTGTCATGCTTTGCAACATTTGCAAAACCAAGGAGTATGAGGATGTTGATCCAATGGATCACATAGAGCTAATTATTCTGGTACTGAAAAAGACAAATGAAGATAGAAGGCATACAAAGGAGAAAGTCATATGAACAGTCATCCCGGATGGGCAGCCTGGGAAGGGATAATCTATGTCCACTGACATCAATTTTTGAAGTGGGAATTCATCAGATTCTCTGAGGTCAGGTTTCCAGTCAGCTTTGCAGTGCCCCAGAGTCCAAGTTGCTGGCTGTGAGGTTCTGAGGCAGCACCAGGGCTCCCTCTTCTGGTCAGAGACCAGAATATCAGCCCTGGTGGTTGCAGGATATGGCCCACAGTCAATCGCTGCCACCTGGGGTGTTACGAGCACCACCCTGAGGGAAAAGCTATATAAGAACTGACTCTTCCCTTCAGATGTGGCTTCAGCAACCAAGACCTTTGATGTTGGAGTGCTCTGTGCCTTCTGGAACCTGTTTCTGAAAACTGCCTGTTGCCTTGCTCCTGCCTCCACTTCTGGACCATGCCTGGTTTCACCTGCTCCACCTTCTGCTCCAGTCCCAGGTATCTGCTTCTCCTTGCTTGCCTCTCTGGTTTTTGACTCCTGATTGGCTTTGACTACTCTGCAATCTGTCCTTCTGTTACTAGCCTTGACTTCTGGACTGCTTGACTCTGATTTGGAATAGGTCCTCGTAGTGTACTAGTTGTCTGGGTCCTGGTGCTCCAGTCTGATACCAGCTATCCCTGCCCCAGATGCAGACACTACCAAGCACTTCCACCATTTGCTGAGTGCTGTCCAGGAAGCAAGCCCTCTGCATTCCACAAGCAGAGTCCTTCTGTGCTCCTCACCAGCAACAGTGGGTGGGGAAGAAAGCTGCTTGGTAGGCCTGCTCATAGCACCTGTCTCCCATGCCTGCCACTGCTGGGCAGGAAAGAAGATTGGCTACCAGGAAGACTGGTGCATCCAATCACAGAGCCCCTCTTCCGCAGATGTCTGCATCCTCTGCCCCTGCAGCAGTGGGCAGAAAGAAATTAGTAAATGGGAATCATGCCTGCTCACAGTGCCCCTCTTTTGCATTCTGCAGCCATTGGGAGTGGTTCTGTAAGTGTTCATGGGCTTCCCTTTGGCTTGGCTTGCTTTGCAGGTCTGGACTAGCACAAGGGGATGCTAGTCTGTGGATGCTAGAGGGATGCATTCTGAAAGAGGTTGTCCCAATGCTATGAGATAGTGGCATGTAGAAGCATCAGTACATTCCTTTGGGAACCTTAGAAGTGATCCTTGCTGCCCTCAGTTGAACCTTGATGTGACTATATTCCAGAAATTCATAGGTGCTATGATAGATCTAGCAGCACCAACAACAGCTGTGAAGTCCACATCATGCAGCACCAAAACTAATGATTACACCTGATGCATTGAATACTGGTTAGATGTTTATGTTTAATTTCATTTCTATACATCCAATAGCTGAAGCTCCCTGGGTGGTTAACAGCAATACATTAAGATGCAAACCACAGCAGCATTTTATTTAAATGCAAAACATTCATTCATTTAGTTATTTTATTTTTATATCACCAGACAACAGGTTCTCCTAAAGCAGTATTTGAAACAAATCGAGCAACTAAATATGGTTCAAGAAATTCTCTCTTGAAGCACCATCAAACTAAAAAGCTAAAGGTTAATTCTGGATGCATGGAACTACAGCTCATATGTGTCCTTCCTGAACTGCCCAGATAGCCTCAACTGTGGGCAGTATATACATGAAATAATACTTAAAATAATGATTAATAATGCACCAGGACAGACTATGGTACAGCAGGGATTTAATAAAACAAGTATACACGGTTTCAGTGCTGATTTATCGTTGCTGATGTATATTTGAATTCATGAACTATTGATGCCCTTAAATGCATCACAGATCTCAGTTATACGACACAGTTGTTAATGCACCCCACCATGTGCTACTCCCATACTGTCAATATTCATCTCTCCAGAGCATGCATTTGATAATTGCATGCTGAAGTGGATGCATATTATAGATACATTGTGCTCGTGGAAAGATAACAAAACTGATTTTTTATAAGAAGAAAACTTTGCATTCACTGTCAAAACAGTGCTGTTACTGTTACCAAAACTATGCTTGACATAATAATAACGGCCCAGCTATGTACATAGCTCAACTTATTTCCTAATTTTCTCCCACTTAGTTTTATGTTTTTAGCTAGCATATGCATAGGGTTTTCTTTTGCTTTGTTTTTTTGGCTTGCAACACTTCTTTCTGTCCTCTGTTTGAAAACTTTTAGTACCACAGCCAACTGCTCAGTCACCCGAAGAGTGGGAAATTCCAAATGAGAAACTGGTGGTGGAGGATGTGGAAACAGATTATTTCCTTCCACAATCAGATGAAACATTACATAATTCCAGTTTGTAAAAATACATTGTGTGTTAAATGGATGGACTGCATTCCAAAACTGCTTAATTCAGTGGCGCATATATTGCCAAAAGGAGGTCAAAAGGAATAGAAATCTGCTTTGGTTATAAAACCATTTCTGACAAATTGTGTCTGTTAGTGTGCGCTGTTAGTTACACTGAAGCAATCCTGTCATTCTTATTACCAGCAAAGCAAAGCAAAGAAAAACAAAGCAAAACAAAGCAAGTGTTAGAAAAACATAGCATCAGTAACAGCTTGTCATATATGCTAACAAGATGTCCCCAGTTCCTCCACTGACAAAGAGACTAGGTACCACACTGCAATCAGCAGGACATTGACTTCACTGATCCATGAACCTGATCATCACCTCTATAGTGTACTCATGACTGTGTAGGAAGCCAGTCCACTCACATTCCAATTCAGAAATTAAGCACAAGGAGTTGGAATTAACTGTTGAAATGCCAAGGAAAGTGCATCCAGAAATAAACCAGGTAGTCACTGAGAGAGAGACATTTTCAAGTTCTGTGAGAAATTCTAGTGAGCAAGATGAGATAAGTAGGGTCTTTAAATGACAGTCTGTCTTGGAAATGGGAGTCTGCGCAGCCTCCACTCTCTTACTCAGTCTACTTCTGGTTAGCAGTTCAGAAGCAGGCAGGAATCCACTGAGCAAAAACAAACTATGCTTCCCAGTGGCAGCACTATCTTGTGTGGGGGCCACCAGACACACAGAAGCAGCAGCTGCCAGCCATGATGCACAATGTGTGCACCAGATTCTTGCCCTTCTGGACTCTTTTAACAGATTGTGTATGTTCTGTGCTATGGAACATGTTGAATGTACCTCAAAAATTGTCTAAATTTCCAAAGTAAGCCTTTACTCCAAGAATAGTTTCTATGATACATAGGATGGAGACTGGAAAAATACTTAGAGGAAGCCAGACAACAGTGAAGGGTGTCTATATTTACTACTCATACTCACATGCATACCAATACTACTAGTAGTAGTAGTACTAATACAACAATACATATGTTCCTTTTGTGAGACACCCAAGGTAGCTTACATAGCTCTCCTTTAATCCATTTTTATCCTCATACAACTGTTTGAACAGATATCCAGTGAACTCCATGGTAGTGTGGAGACTAGAGCTCATATTTATGGTCCCCAGTCCAATGCTCTGACCACCATTCCATACTGCCTTATAAGCCATGCTTCAAAAATTCTTAAACCATTAGTGCTTAAAACATTCTTTTCATGAAATGACAATGTGTGAATTCCCTTCTTTAGAAATATTATGTAACAAATGTTTGTTGGTAACATTAGTGGTAGTGTGAAACGTCGCCGCAGGGCTAGAGTTGAATTACAGTGAGATATGTTTTTGGGTTGGTTTTGAGGGGAAGATGAGTTTCTGTTTTAGAGGGAAGGAATTCTTGGGAATTGAAAGAAAGAGTAGCACACTTTCAGGAGAAGATGCCTTCCTTGAAGGGAGCAAGTGGATGTGCTTGGCAATTCTGCTAGTGCTGACTGCAATGCTGTTAATGGGAGATGTTTGAGGCCTGCCTTCGCTCTCTTCAAGTTTGCTCAGAATTCTCTGTTAAAAGGAACACTGATTATCTGGAGATGCTATCAAAGCTTTTCTATCTTTTCTTATTTCAACATAGTTCTCCACGATGTGGCACATGTAACTGTTAAAGGATTTTACATCCTGATCCATTCTTTTCAGTAGGCAATTATTCTCTGCAGTGGTGTGTTGCAGAATGTGATCAGTAGCCTCAATGAAACCCTTTCCATCTTCCTGTTTCTTGCCATGGCTATTCTTGTTGTTGGAGACTGAGTTGCTTTGTTCTTGGGGATGTCAGGGTCTGCTATTGTAGAGGGAAAAACAATGCTCAGCAATTGCTTGTGATTCTGCTGCAGTACTATGGCTAATCTCTTGCTATATATGGCTAATCTCTTGCTATATATGGCTAATCTCTTGCTATATATGGCTAATCTCTTGCCATACATACTGCATGTTTACTGCTTCCTCCCTCCCATAGTATAAGAACAATAAAGGCAGCAAGAGGTGTATACTGTATCATTCAGTAAGAAATTATACTACATTACAATATGCAATACAGTAAATACATTAAGATGCATACATTGCAAGCTACTATATCAACGCTTGCATTAACGATGAAGTTACATTGTGAAATGGAATCATATATTATGGTTAGTTCACACTTCATACCTTTAATAGCCACTGACAAAAAGAAAGAAACATCCCAGACATTGTCAAATAGAATCTGGCAGTCTTTGCTCCTTCACCAAAGTTTCAAGACAAATGTGCGTAACCTCGTGTACAGAAGCATCACATGAATTTTGGGCTGATTCTCAAGACAGTTAGGAAGGGAAAGAGGGTTATGGAATGATTGAATGGGACAGCATATATGCTACTGTATGGAAGGATTATGCAATGGATGAAATGTTCTGCTGAAGAATCACATGTGGGGCAATAGATGGTATTTGAAATATAATTATGCTTTCTTGAATTCAGAAAGTGAGTGGAACTGATTTTGCAAGGGAAGAACCATGCCATGCCTGTGCTGAGTTCACAATGCTTAGGAGAGGGTAACTGAAGATGAATATTAATTTTTGGATCTCTATGTAATCTGTTTTTTGTGATATAAGCACTGGCTAGTACTCCATACATAAAAGGAAGGCATGAAATGTGGAATGAAAGACTGGAAAACACATTTCACAGACTATAACAGTAAATGATCCATACTTTGTGGACTTCAGTCCAGGAAAGTAGTTAAGAAGGGGAGTCACACTGATAGGAAATAATGTTACAGCAATTGTGAGTTCTCACATGTGTGGTAGTGAGTAGTAGTGAAGAAAGAGGGGTTTAATAAAATAGGTATGAAGAACAATTTCCCAATTTCCCATTGCCAAATGGTCATGCAGAAGCCCCTACATTCTCATTAAATCCTGAAACACACATTCATTTACCTTGCTGCAGTCTGTCCAAACATGTTGCTCTACACAAGCAAAGTTTATACCATTGGAATCTGAATGACAGATGCTTAAAATGTGACCATGGAAAGATTTGCTACAGGGGGCAAGGGGGGATAAAAGCTCACCTAGAATGACTTCTTCTGTGTCCTTACAGTCCTCCACATTGATAACTATGATTTGTTTCTGTATAAGAAGCTCTGTGAGCTGACTGCAACTGGAAGTTTGGGTGGCATAACTGGAGTATGCAAAATTTTGTATGCTTCAGTTTGTGTCTGTATAACCACAAAGAGTACTGTTCAGCACATTATAATATGGGCATGTGTCAGTATTATTTCCATGAAGTTATGAAGTCAGTCACACAGCAATATTCAAGCTACATGTTTTAATCTTTGTGCAGCACTCAACCATGGTTGCTTGTGTCCATAGTTGGACAATTCTCAAACAATTATTTTGTATGAGTCAAATGTTCTTATGACTCATTCTCAGCTTCTGTGCTATTCTTTGTTCTCCCAAGATGCCGAGGAAATCAAGCATTTCAAGTTGTTTTCAAGAAACACCTTGGTTATTGGCTGCTGGATCTTCAGACTCCATTCTTCCAAACTGCACAGGAATGGTTCAGGCAAGAGAACAGAAAGGTATTTGCTAATTCCATGTGAAGTTCAGAGGTGGGAAGGAAGGCAAACATTCCCAATGGACTTCACACTTGTAAGGCAATGAAGAACAAACACCACAATGGTTTGGAACACGTGCACAGCATTATTTGGGATACAAAGCCACATCCTCTCTTGCAAATTCATATTAGAAATATAGGGTACACTCAAGTACCCCAAACACAGGAAGTGGAATAAAAGGCAAACCATTACAACAGGGACTTTAAGAAAATGCATTGCTTTTGGAAACAAAACCCAAGACTGACAAAATTTGGGGATGCTAGTGCATTAGATGCAGTATTACCACAATAAATTCCCTGCAAAGATTGTGCTAGCTATAATAAAGATATGGGGTGATTCTTAACCAGAATCTGAACCTTCTGAAATTCATTGCTATCTCTGTGTGCTGTCATAAAAGGAAGCAAGTACTTTGTATGTTTCTACTTTTCTATATGTATATTGCTTGCCAAAGCTGCTTATTCCCCATGTATCAGTAAGATTGAGATGTAGGATATTAATCCATCAGGAGATGAGCATTTCTCTTTTGTCTGAATCAATGAATTTTTATGAAGTAAAAAAGAAAAACTGAACCTGCAATAAATAACACATGGAAGTAATAAAAAGACTGTGTGCCATGTAAAGAACAGATTGGTATAAAATGGATATGTGGACAAAATCACATTTTTTCTCTTCTTCCACAGGGGCATTATATTTATTTATTTAGTTTTTTTTTTTAAATCAAGTTCTCCTCACTATTCTCTTTCTTTTAAAAAAGCTATGAATAGGGGCCAGGAATAAAAAGGAGAAAGAGCTTTCTTTTGAGAATTGCTACAGTTTATTGTAAAGATCATAATACCACAATAGAGGAACGGGATGAACAATGGATCCCAATAAATGGCCTTCAGAGATTGCTATCTCAGTAATTTGGGCTCCAGTGCAATATTAAAAAGCAAAGGCCACAGACTGCTGAAGCAGAACTTGTGTCCGTCGCAAACTTGGAGAACAGAAGCAAGAAGCCACACAGTAAGCTACCAGTCTTGATGTGAATTTGAACATTCAAGGAGATAGGTGAGGGAAGTGTATAAGGTCATTGCTACATGATTGCTGTAAACTACAAAAGGCTGAATACCACTGATGCAAGACAAAAAGGTTAGAAACAGCTGGCCCAAGGCTAAAAATGAAAAACTAATAGCTCAAGGGCTAATCTGGTATAGGACAGAAGGTTGCAACTGTAAATCAAACGAAGGTCTCCTAAGACAGAAAAGGGTAACCTTAATGAATAAAATATGCAGTGTAGCCCATAATACTTACATTAAGCACATAATGACAGCTTTTGTTTGTCTCTTAAATTGATGCATGTTTTTGTACAATTCTGCAGGTTCTGTGGGAATGACTCCCATTTTGAACATTTGGTTATCTGAACATCTTCCCCGTGCATTTTATTTTTGAATTACTAGAAAATACATGAGACACCTTTGGAGCCAAAAGGGACTCCAAAGAACTTGCAGTTAAAACTTGAAATAATTTGCAATTTAAAAAAAAATTAAAAAACAATCTAAATCAATTTGTAGTGCCTCATTTGGAAACAAATTCTGAGTATAATTCACAGTGGGAAGAAATGGAAGGAAAATTGTCTCAGAAAATATTATTTTGCAAAACTGAAGTCAATATGGCAATTTCAGGAATGTTTTATCTATAAATATGACCATGACAAATTGAGCAGTCCTCCATCTTTCTAAGAAATAGAGTTATTAATACTTCAGTTAAAATGTCTTGGACTTAGTCACTTTGCAGAAGGAGGCTGAAGATCACACAATCCTAGGCAAGAGAACTCTTCAGTTTAAGTCAAGCAGTACTGATTGAAATTCCAGGGTGTATCCACTAGGCACAGAAGACATGATGGTTCCTAAATTGTGAGGATTCCTAAGTCTATACTCATGAATAGCGGAACACTTAAAGCCAGGGCAGTAACCTGGAAGAAATGCCTGGATAAAGTTCTCTTCTTACCTTCAGATCATGCTAATTGATGTGGTATTGGAGACTGGGATTGTGCCTAGTGGCTTTACCCACCACTTCAGCTCTATGTGTGATTGAATCGCTATGCAGGTATATTTCTAGGTGCACCAGCTTTGTAAGTGCACTCAGGAAGTTTGATCAATCAGGTGTCACAGTCCCATGTACAGGTGAATCTGTAGAATTGTAGACATCTGTCCACATCTCCTGCTAAAGGTAGCCAGGGAGTACTGGGCATGATCTGGCTCTTGCTATGTGCATTATGTGAAAGCAGCTAAAAGGACTAGAATGACCATGGGGTGACTGAATGCCATTGTTAAAGAAAATTAAACTAGGAGGCATGGCTTATAATATCCAAGTAGAAATTTGTAAGGTTTCATAGTCTAGATCATTGGGTAACCTACCAAAATCAAAAACCGAGTCAGGTGTAGGAGGTCAGTAGTTGTCTTCTACTGCTCCACTCTGTGTGGTAAGCCTAATCAAATGGACCCCATCCCTGAAGAAAACAAAATGTCATCTAGGCTGCAGGAGAAGGGGCCACAGCTCAGTGGTAAAATGCATATCATGTATGCAGGAAGTCCAAAGTCCATTCATTGCCATCTCCATCTGTCCATAAGCCTGGACAGCTGCTTCTAATCAGTGTAGGGACACTGAGCTAGATGGATGGATGGTAGGACTTCCAAAGTCTTCCAGTGAGCTTCATCTGCAACTGAGGACTAGAACTTAGGTCTCCCAAGTTCTAGTCCAGCACCCCTATCACTACAACACACGGGCATTCATTGGGATTCCCATGTGGCATTACTGGACAATGTTGGGAAAATCCAAAGAAGTCTCTACAAAGCAAGATTACTTATATGTGCCTCTGTGATATAAAAATCAAACTCACTGTGGCCATACTCCCCTTGCCCAGAAAGAACTAGAACTTTAAGCCAAGCTCATTTTCCCTGGCAAGCAGTAATGCTGAAGGCGTGTGATTCATCTGCTCCTTTAAGAGAAGATCGCTGCCTGCCTGTGGCAGCTGCTGCAGTTGTTACAAAGTTAATCCTCTCTGGTATGCTGTGCATGAAGCCTGTTATAGAGTCTTGTAATTCACTACATTGTTAAACATCTGTCTTGCATTTCATTGAAACACTGTATCCTGCTTGCTGCTGGGCTGCTTGTAAGCAGTAGTCCTGACTAGATGTTCCTGTTCTCATGAAATCCCCTGGTCGTGCATGTCAAAACCCACATCAAGGATATGTTATGATTCCTGTGCCTCACTATTTGTCATGTCAATAATCCACTAATCCCTGCAATTTATTGTAAACTTATGTCATGTTCCCCTCTGCAGTTAACTCATGTTGTTCTGATTATGGATGCATTATCTTTCAAAATGTACCTATTCTTCCCTCATTATCAACTCCACTCCTGTGTACATGACTTGAAACCTATACAAATTCTATATATGCACAGGGAACTTGTAGTTGGTGGGCGTACCTCTACCCTGCAGCACTGTTGTAGGTTTGGTCTCTGCAGAGACGTTTTCCTGGATATTCTCACCAATAAAACTGCTGAGGTTTGAGACAAAGATGTTTTCCTGTGGATCTGAGCATATATTCTCCCGGGTCACTAATCCAGGATTTCCTGGCAACAGTCAGAGCTGCATGATGTGGTGATACCAAACACCCATATACCCAGCTAGAAGGAACTGTTTAATGGGGTGGATAATAGCTCAGTAGCATCAGAAAACAAATGGAATCCATTGGCAAGTCTAGATTGCTCTTTATTTATTCCCAGGGCTACAGAGATAACATTATGCTTGTGTGCAATTGCTTACTGCAGAGAGAGCATCTTATACTTTACACTTAGGTATTATTAGATGACATAGCATTTGAAGAGGGTATATTGGTACTAAATCCAAGAGGTTTCAGCATGCAGAGATATAAGCCAAGCACTTTATTTCATTTGTTCATTATTTCTTTTTTAATTTAAAATTGTTTTCTCATAGAATAAGCAATATTTTTGCTCTTGAAAGGTTTTTAGTCTCCTATTTGTGGAAGGACAAGATGGGTCTCCCAGGTTATTCACAGTTGAAAGAGAGAGAGAGACAGAGACAGAGACAGAGAGATTGGCAGGGAGGGGGAAAAGGGAGAGAGAAGGATCCCTCTCAGAAGGGATATATCCTTTATTCTTTACTGGAAAACAAATTATTTGCTTGGATGGAAACCTTTTGTGTTTTGGTGTAATTGCTGATATCTGTGGGGTGCTCTGGAAAAATGAGATGCTCTGTCTCAAGGAGTTATAACTTATCCCTGTGTATAAAATCTAAATAAATAAATTGGAACAGACTTCTAGGTAACATGCAGAGAAAGCAGACAAGGAGTACAGCTGAGAAATCAGGAAGAGGTCTCAAGTGATAACAAGTGGACAAGAAAAAATTATTTCACAGCAGGATTTGGCTGATCTGTCTTTGTAAGAATGCTGCTTTGCTGGAGTTGTTTTTGAAAAACATATTTCCACCTACATTGGATCTTGAAAGTCATTCTTAAGATAGTTGCTGCTGTTACACAAAATATGCTATTAAGGAAACTGATCAACAAGGTGAAGACTTTATTTTCTAACTATTCAGTTGCATGTCCATTTTCTATCTATGCAATTCATGGACTGAATGTTTATTATTTTATTTTGTAAAAAAAAAAAATCTGGACGCAGCTCTGGGAGAAGAGGAAGACAGGAATCCCTATCTTTCATTGTACCTTGTCAAATGCAATCCTGAAATTACTTGCCAAATTACCTAAAACTAATTAGCTTAAGTAGACCCATAAACTTCAATGAAACCAGTCCAGAATACTTTGCTTGAAAATCACAGCTACTAAAACCATAATACAAAATCAGTATTATTCTGAATAGTTAGGCTGTTTGCTCTTATTCCACCATACAAAGGATAGCAGTCCATTAAACTGCTATCCAGTTTAATGTATATTGTGCTTTTCTTCTAAATACCTCACCTGGTGGTCTCTTAGGGATGGGAAAAAAAATCCAGTTCCTTGCCTTTAAAAAAAAATGTTGTTATTTCTCGAGTAGTTCTGCACACGTTGGCATAGTTTATGCAACTGATATTTAATTTAAAATTAAGTGTTTTAGAAGTTTACTGTAATAATTACCCTCTGAATTTCTGAAAGTTGTATAGTATATCTATGACACTGTTAAAGAGTTTATAGATGGCCAGTAGCTTCCTTATAGCACATATTATTTGAAGATATTATTCTCCATACTACTGCTGCTGCTACTAAGCTAAGAACATACAATTCAGATAGATCTGGGTTTCAGAATGATTGTATGCAATCACCATTTACTTTGTGTTCACTTATTCTATGTGATATGCATCCATTAGTAGTATGTTGCTCTGCTAAGAAGTAGGGAGCTTTCCCAGATTTATCAGGTGGCCTTGAAGTGTTATAGTGTTTTCTTCACCCTGTAGCTGCTTGAAACAGATTATGAGCTTAATAAACAGACACATAAACACTTCGTTAGGGAGCAATGCTATGGCCCCTATTTCAATCTCCCAGTCTTCCAGTTGGAAACACTGCTCTGACTTCAGAAGGGATAGTCAAATATCTACCCCTCTTCCCTACTTCCTTGGAGCTGGTACAGAAAGTGGCAACTGGCCTTGGAGAGGGGGAAAGGGTGCAGGATGGGAGGAAAACAAAGGAGAAAGGTCAGAATATGAGCTGCCCTGAATTTTGTCCAAATCTTTCCAAAGATTTGGACAAAATTCCAAATTTTGGGCTAAAAAGTCTATTAAATCTGCAGGGCAGGAGAATGGGGAGGTTTCAAGATTTCCTCCACCACCCCTTGCACCCTGCACTGGATGATCGGAAGCCTCTGAGTCTGAGCGACTGAGTCTTAATTGCTGCACGACAATGTGGACTCAGCCAGTGGAGCAGTTCCGTCATTCCTTCCCAAAGGAGTTGATAAATAGTGCTCTAGTGAAACACCACTCAGCATGGTGATCACTCAAACAGTGATTCAATCCTCCAACCATTTCTTTCCTTCTACTAGAAGGTCATGTGGATAAGATCAGTCACATAACTGACTGGAAGGCTTCCCTCCCTTAAAATTGTTTCAGCAGGGTCCTTTTTATCACTAGCAGCTTAATGCACAAACTAGTTAAACTTCAATAATGGGAATTAAGACTGATTGTGTAAGGTACTAGAAGAGAAAGAAATAATTGGTCTCAGTGCCTGCGTCACTGTGCCTTCAGCATACAGCACAGTGGATGACAGCACTTAAACACACATCCAACACACTGTCAGTGCAGAAGCTTATGACTGACAGTCTTGTGTCGGCTGGTACCCTGTACTCTGGCTATGCTGCAGGTGTGCTGCATGCTTGTGGGAGGCAAGAAGGCACAATGAACACCTAAGGCTGCTTTCTGCTGAGCCAAAGCAGTAGCCCACCTAGCTGAGTATTGCTTGTGATCTTCGGGCACATTATGGTCCTTTCTCATACCTCCTACGGCAGCCATTGTATAGTGGTGCACAGGACCACTTCTCAATTACCAAATATACCAATAGTCCCAAAGGTTGCCTATTATGGTCTATTTTGACTGGAAATTGCCCAAGGTTTCAGTGTCTGACAGTTTTTAAGAATACAGATTAGCGTGAATGTTTCTCTTTCTTTGGCTGCTTTGGGTATCTTTTGATGCAGAGTGGCTTAAATCATGACTTGTGCTACAGTAACTAAAGGCAGTCCCTGGGATTAGATTGTTCACAACTTCAGAAGTTCCTCAGTTCTAAAACACCATTAGTTGGATGTGCTCATAGCACAGCAAGCTAAAATGAACATCAGCCCACGTATTCTTGATTAAGCGCTTGGTGAACAGAACTGTGAGCATTTGATCTAGTCTTCGTACTCGGAGCAGCTGCTTGTGGAATAGAAAGTGTGTGAGCTGAGCAATGAGGAGGCTAACTTTGTGCTAAGTGCACATTTGAGAAGGTTAGATGGTAATTCAGGGACACTTAATCCTCATTTGTTCTGATATAATTTCCTCACTTCCCACAGTTTGAAAATGTCATTGCTTTATTATAGTATAGACTTTGGCTGGTCTGATAAATGGGGAATACATGTGGTTATCTCACTTTTGAATTATGTTTAGAGGCTCAGGCTCTTTACAATGAAATTAGCATTTTGTAGAAGTAATACAGCATTCAATGAAGATTCATTTCTGTGTGTGAAGAAGGGAAAGGGAAAGTGTTGGACAGAACAATATCTAAACTATGGTTAAGTTTTTATGTGTTGCACACTAAACCAGAACTTTCCTGAAATTTCTTGAGTTCACATTGAAAGCAGCAGCAAAAGAAATAGAAACAAAGAGATTTGGACAACATTTGAAGGTCCGCAGTAACTCTTTTCTGCTTTCTTTGTTTTGTTGCTTTCTATTTCTCTCAGAGTCTGCATGTCTCATTCCCATCAGATACTAGATGGACTCAGAAACAAACCTGAATTACATAAGTTCAGCTGTCCCACAGAATTTGCTTAAGAATGTGAAGCCAGGTTTGCCTCAAATGGGTCTCTTATTTATGCTTTCTCAAATACGGAATGATGGTGATGAATATCATCATCATCATCATCATTATCATCATCATCATCAATAATGATAATTGGTAATTGATAATGATGATGACGATTAGTAATAACAAAAGTAATAACAACAACTATAACTGAATTAACTCCCAGAACAAGTTTGTCATTCTCTAGTGTTCTGGCAAGTAACTATCTCAGCACATTTTTGTGACACAGAACGCTGATGGATTTGCTCAGAAGAGCAATCATATACCTGGAAAATAGAATACTTATACCAACTTCAACTATCTATAACGTTCTGGTCTCCTAAATAACAATTGTGTTTGTTGGTTGATCTATCATCTGTGCCATCTTCAACATCAGTATAAAGAAGATGGGGGGGATACGGTCTTACGTTTAGCAGAATCAGTCTTCAGCAAGCATGGCAGTTTTTCTGTATGTCTTTGTCAAACACATGCTTCAGGTTATGCAGTGTGGAACACACCAAAACGGTAGCATGCTCGAGGACAGGGGATCATGATACTGAACCTTTTAACTAGAAAATGTTATAGTTCCAAAAGTCTGGAAGCACATGTGTTGGCATAGGGCCACAGTACAAGTCCACACTAACTAATGCACAGTGATGATACAACATGAACAAGCTGCCCAGCTGATGATGCTAGATGCTAGACAACATTGCAGACTAGCATGCTTGGGGAGCATGGTAGCAAATGGCTCTGCACATCCATCCCTTGAACACTGTAGAATGTTTCATCATGCATATCACATATGCCAGTCATGTGACTGAAGAAGGCACCTGCCATTGTTTGACCTCTCTCCATTCCACTTTGTAAGTGGTTGTATTTCATAGCATCTAGGAATTTGCCTTGCGATAGTTTATTGATCATTTATTGATTATATTTATATGCCTCATTTTTCCTGCAAGGAAACTGAAGGTGGTTTATAAAATTGCCTTTATATTTTATCCTCACAAGAACAACCTTGTGAGATAGATTAGGCTATGAGTCAGTAATGGGCCTAAAGTCACCAAGTAAGTGTCATGACTGAGTGGGCACTACAGTCCAGATCTGCCAAGACTCAGTCCAGTATTCTCACCACTATGATTTCAGTTGTAGTGACTAATTTAATTTAAAGGCTGAGCTTTAGATGAGATATTATCTGCAATCCAGAACTCCATAGCATATCAATGCACATAACAATATTATGAAAAGAGGAAATACCCCACCCTACTCCTTTCATCCAGTCATGAACCACCACCTGCACAACAGTTGGCATCAGAAGTCATGATTATTTCTTCTAGCTGGCAAATCCATAGTAAAAGTGCTTCTGAACATAGGCAGATTGTCTTTCCCTTTCATTTTGCCAAGGAATAGGCTGCCCCTTCCAAAAAAATAAGGCAGTAAAGCTAATAATGCAGGTGACATTGTTCTCAATAAGTCTACATCCCCTGAAGATATTTTCCTGACAATTAAATATTGCCACCACTTCTCTGGCAAACCCCAGAACAGCACAGCTAGTCGCTTTCAAAAGTAGAATGTAATGTCTGTTCTAAAACCAAACCAAAAACCTGAAAAAGTGCTCTAAAAAATAGAAATAAAACGGGAGGGTCATCGTTGTCATCATCATCATCAACATGCTTTATTTCTATATTGTCCTATAGCTGAAGCTCTCTAGGAAGTGTACAATGTTCCAGAAAATATAATAAAATGCAATACAAAATAAAATATAAATAATAGTAAAAGGATACCATTTCACAAAAATCAGTTTTGATAACTTAAACAGCTAAGACAGGTTTATACAGCTGGGCTGTCTAAAACAACTGAGGATAACTCCTTCCAGTGCTATTTAGAACAGTTATATGCCTCAAGTTAGAGGGAAGTTTTGACCTGGTCCCAAAATATTGCTTCCATGTGAGACTCAGTGGGGAGATTATTATTTTGGAGGCTATTACAGAGAAGACCCTCCTCATTGTCACCAACCAAGGTTCCCAGAAGTTAATTGTCATGTCTGCATAGATTTCAGTAGAGAGGCATTCCATCAAGTATTGCAACACCAAGCTATGTAGGACCTGAATTGTGCTTGGAAGTGTGTAGGCAGCCACTGCTGAACTGGTTCCTGGTTCTATTTATCAGTTTAAGTGCCAAGTTTCTCACAAGCTACAGCTTGTACCAGAGCATAAATCACTGCAACTAGGCTATGCATACAAGGGCTACCAAGTGAAGGTAGTAGAAGGTACTACATGCCACCTGGGCCTTCAAGTGACAAAGATGGCTCAAAGAATATCCCAAACATCCCATGTAAATGTATCTGTATTAGTTCCATGTAAACATCCCATGTAAATGTATCTGTATGAGTCCAGTATTCTGAAGAGAACATCAGCGCCCTCTAGAGAATCTACCTTTCATATCCCCATGTAGAGTTCTTTAAATGGCAACATTTCCTAGTAAATATCTAGAAGTTAATTCAGTTTTAGTCTAAGTCCAAGGTTTTTAAGAAGGTTGATAGTCTCTAAATTATTTTCTTACTAGCAACTATATAGCTAAATCAGCCATAGGGATTATTTTTCAATGGACAAACAACTCATCTCTATGAAGAAACTGGCCTTTTCTCATCTCCAATTTCCATAAAGAGGTGAAGACTTATATCAATATTTTATCTTCCTGGAAATATCCAAGTCAGTAGTCCACGGATGTTCTCATAGTCTCTCAATTTTCTTGGCAAGGAATTGTGCACACACCCTGAAACTCAAGATTCTACTCAAGCAGGTAAAATGTATTATCTGCCTAGATTGATTTTATTGATCTTTCTTTGTGTGATTTGATGCCTTCCTTGTCCTTTTTCTTCCCCTCCCCACCCCTACCAAATAGACTTTTCTACTGGGACATTTGCATTTACTGTCTGAAGAGGGAATTTCTTGCTAAAGCCTTCCTGACATGCAACACTGCATGGTTGCTAAAGAATATCCTTTGTGTTCTTAGGATATTTCATAAGGTTTATTAAGTTCTGTGTCTCCTGGGCTTTTGAAAATAAATACAAAGTGTCTTGCTTGGTTTTTCCTAGAGCTGGATGAAGGGAATTGTCTTCAGTATCAGGGCTTCAAAACACACTAAGCAGCTGGACAGACTGACATATGTCAAAACTTCAGTTTGCCTAAGGGGGGAATTCTTTTAAGGGGACAGATTTTGCAAATAATCTGAAAATACTCCCCCCTCCCCATCCATCATTACATCAATATAGTTATAAGGGATTATTTCTTTATCATTATTAAAAGCACATTATTTATTAAAAGCTCTTCTGTTCCAAAGACTCCCAGAATGGATACCAGATCAATAAAAACAAGATAGCACTGCCCTGAAGTTTATAATCTAAAACTATGCAACACAGAAGGAAGAAGACATTGGGAGAGAAAGGAAAACAAAAAGCTCAAGCACAAATCCTTAACACTAAATGCTTGTAATGCTATATGATTAATATATTTTCAGCAAGAATACTTTTCCAGATGACACTGTATACAAGGAGTAATTTTTTGTCCATACTCTGGAAGAAGTAGAAGAAAAAAAGGCTTTGGTATCACTACTCAGCTTAAACTGATTTGATCTCACATGATCCAGCCAATGGTGTGAGTTTACTCACTTATTCAACCCTGTTGGTTCTCAGTACTGGTAAGAAACCACTCTTCAGACAATACTACCTGGTCACTGCATGATCAGCCCAGTCCAGCAAAGTGAACCAAGCCAAGAGGAAGTTCACTTTCTAATGTGAAATCAGGGTTATTGGGCTAGCTACACTCTAACTAGAAGCTCTACAGCAAATGGGTGCAGAAAAAGGTAAGTTGCTAGGAACAGTTCTTGATATGACCACTTGCAGTGCCTTCTTCCACATCCTTCAGCTACACTTTAGCATATGGGAGAAAAGTGGTTTTGCAGGGCAGTTGTTTTTATTTTCATGTATTTCTATGACTAAATTTGTATAAAATTTTATAAAGTGATACTTCAATAATAATTAACAGGTTGCAGTCTTAGAAAATTAAATTCATTTCAGTCCTTTGTGGATTGGCTGTACATCCTTACGGACAAGTACCACCATCTCAGACCCAAATCAATCTTTCATATATGGTTATCTCTTAGACACAAGCTGAAAATATACTCTTCCCTTAACAAAACTGTGCTCATGCTCAGTGTCTACCAAGTTGATTTTGCTTGTGGCTAAGAGTCAAGCTAAGTACAACACTAATTGTGCAGTATGTTATTCAGGCTCTCCTTGCTTGTCCCTCTTGTGTAACCAGGGCACCCTGGGAAGGAATGCTTAACCCTTTCAAGCCCTACCCTGGAAATCCTCTTGCAGATGAAAGTGTGCCTTCTGCATATGTTGGCAATGAAACCTGTGCATTCAGGAAAACAGATGGACATTTTGAATGTACGTATTGATCCACTGAGCAATATGCATATTTGACTAGTTAGCTTTTAGGCTCCTGAATCAGGACTTATGTGTATGTGCATATTCCTACCTGCTTCTAGGTTGCTGCTTTACATGCAAAGGAAACATTTACTACAGATGATCAGCTTGTTTTTTTCCAGATGTTTTTGTATGGCTACTTTCTTCATACCCCATTACTGATTATATTGGTCAGGGATCTGTACCAAAATATGATCTGGAGGGCCACAAATTGCCTAATCCTGACATTCCAACAGTTCCTGGTGAGATCTTTCTCATGCTCATGGCACTAGTGCTTCACAGTGCTTTACTGCCCAGTTAGTTCCGAATTGGGGCTACTATGTTTTTGGGTCATAGCCATCCTCTGGATGTAAAATGAAATCAACTACTTTATCATTAAACAAGTTAGCAGGATATTTTGAACATGGTTCAGAAAATAATTTACTGCAATGATTTATGAAGGCATTGCAGAATTTATGATAGTGTTTGTTATTAATCTGCAAAACAGGGAATATTTTTCAGCTGAACCTTATTTTTCTAAACATGATTGATGACTAATTTTCCACAGAGCTATAACATGGAGATATTTGGGTGATTTGCACAAAATCACAAAATTAACCTGAAGGACACAACACATGCACAAACACACACACACACAGAGCGACTTCGGCTTCACTAGCTTACTCTCAAAGTTATTAATTCTTCTGGTTTCAGGAAATATAGTAATCCTGCAGTCAAAGAAACCCAGATCACTAGAAACTATGAAATGTATATTTTTGTCTGCTCTGCTATTAAATACAGCAGCAGCAGCAACAACAAAGTTTATGAATGCCCCTCTGGGCTACCTAGAAATTTGTCTATGGGGTGTAATCATTATAAACATATCAGAAATTCTTGTAAGTCATCAAAATAGGGGCTGGTAAACTACTTAAAAGTATCATGCCTATTTAAGAGCAATCAACAAAGCTGAGATTTAATATATCTACATATTGTCCAATGAGTGCAAGCTTAAAACACTTCCAGAAAAACCATTTGCTGTGCATGTAATTCAAGACAGAGTTATAATGAAAATACTGAAAATACAACATTTTCAGGGCCTAATATTTAAATGGTGAGGGATATTTTCCATCTACTACAGAACTGTATTCCCATCCAGAACAAGCCAGGTTTGCAGATAGGATAGAATGTTTGGGTACAGGAATTCTATCGCTCCTGTAGGTGGTAATTTCAGGAACGAACATTCTAGTTTCAGTTACAAATCTAGGGATGCATAAGAATTTCTTATTTCATTTTCCCATTCATAACCCTACATGTGCATGCAAGTGCATTTTTAAGGCACTTCTCACATATTCCCGAGTTTGTGATTATGCTTGCAAAATGTATCCTTGGGAAAAATGTATGTAAAAATACACATTTTGAAAACAACAACAAACACACACTTTCATATTTTTTAACCAATGGGGGAAACATATACATTTGTTTTTCCTAACCCTTTGTGTATCCATGTCTGGAGAACACAAGCTTCATTTGATATAAATATTGTCAACATTTTTACTCACTAACTTGAAAACAAATATAAATGTGATTTGTATATGTGTGTGTGTGGGAATGGGAGTGATATTAGCTGAGCTACATGTTTTCATAACTTTACACTTTAGAGGCTTTATGAACCAAACATCTGTCATATTTTAAATATAGGTCTCTTGCCAAAGGGTGAGGTTACCAGGCGAGCATGAAAGTTACATGTTAGATGCACCTGCTGCTATAAACTTTTCAATAAGAATTCAATAGAATTTACTTTCAAAACTCACAGCAGGCACTGTCTTGAAAGGGCAAATGTGCATGTTTCGCCACATGCTGTATCCATTGAGTTGGGGCTTCGGATGCCAACTACCTTTGAAAGTCAGTCCGTGAAAGGACACCAGCCCCATTATAACAAGCATAGTTAGGGTAGTATACTGGTTTTATAGTCTACAGCATACAGAAAAGTGAAAAATGTGATGATTCTATCCACCCAAGACATATTCACAGGCACAATCCAGAGCAAGATTCATAAGGGTTTTTTTTCTTCTCCACCACTTGTCTGATTGCAGCGGTTAATATCAACAACTTAATGTCAATCCTTGATTATTTAAAATTTTAATGCACTCCATGGTCTAAAGTTTGTATAGATCAGAGGTACAGAACCTCTTTTAGCCTGAGGACTGAGTTCCATTGTGGAGAAGCTTCTGGTGTTGCATATTAGTGAAGAGCAGAACTGAGAGTAAAAAAGCAGAGTCAAAATACAAAACTAAATCAAATCGAATAAACACATTTCAGCTTAAACCTCTTACTGAAGTTACTAAATTTAGGAGATACATTTCAATGTCTAGAATGGGATGAAAACTGCGTCAAAGCTAGAAAACCTTCAAACTATTGATTATTAGAGGAAAGGGGTTGACCCTAGCCTGTGGACATCTGGAAAACCCTGGAGCAGATAAAGACCACTGGAGTCTGGGTTCAGTCCTCAGCCTTGAGTTTCTGCACTCCTGATCTATATCACTAACAACTCATTGTAGTCTAGCAGCACTTCTAGGTTGGAGTGGCATGTTTCAAAGCTTGCTGAAAGTCACTGCAGTTCTGGTCAGTCTATCTTGCTTCACTGTGCTCTTGTGAAGGGAAAATAGAGGAGGATTATCTTTTACAACATAGGCTCTTTGGTGGAATATAAATTTAACTAATACATAAATGAATGAGTACAAAAAATGGAACTGATTCTTCAGTTCTTGTTTCATTGGTTGTATTTACTGGTTACTTCCAGGCTCATTTATATTGGACTGGACTGTATGTTCCTTGACTTCCTACCCAAAAAACCTGCACAACTCTGACATCTTCTGAATGTAAAGTTAGAAGAGTCTATATATGAAAAGTGAAAGCCAAGAGGAGGTGTCAACCCTAAACTTAAGTAAACGTAATCATGGGATTATTCTGATGTTCACTGAAATAAAGAGTGGCTTTTAGAGAGTCCAGGTGTTGGCCAAAATAACCTTCATCCATTCTTTTGTGAACTGCATTGGTTGTATAAAAAGATGGGGGTCAATTTGACAGGCTCAACCACTGTAGGTAGCTTTAAAAATAAATAAAAATAAATCTACATTTTGTGAGAAAAAATGGGGAATATATATACGTGTGTGTGTGTGTGTGAAGAAATGAAGGCATAATGAAGTGCCAGTTAAGAGCTTCCCTTCCAACATTTTATCCCAAGAGATCCTGTCTCACTTTCTTGTTGGCTTGTACCCAAGTGGGGCTGTCTTTAAACAAAACTTTCTTTGATGGGCCTTGTCTGAGATTATAGTGAAGAACAGAATGAAAAAGGGCTTTGCTTACTAAAACAAGCAAACACGAAGATGTGAAGTGGGAGAAAAATGTCCTACATAACACATAAGTGATATTTTTGATAGTGCTAGTTTTACATAAATACTTTGAAAGTTTGTTCCCCAGGAGAGAACTTCTTGAAAAAAGAAGTAAAGACCTTCTGAAGCTACAACAGCCACTAAACACCTGCACAATCAAATTCTTAGGGGAATACTTGAAATAAATAGGCAATTGCCTTCCTTTGTACCTTTAGGTTATTCAGTACAAATCACATTTACAAATATTTATTAGTAGTATGGTAAAATGGGCAAGGTGAATTTATTCTGCAAGTTGCCTCCTAAGATTGAACTATAAAATAATTTAAGTGACTTAATTATGCAGAATTTCAGCCATAGTTTTTGAAATGGCTGAAATGGCAATAATGGGTAACAATCATGGGTTTGATCCTGCTACTGAAATGTTGATCCTTGCTGGATTTCCTAAGTTACTTTTACTTCACCCTTGTCTGTGGCCTAAAATATGTTATTTACGAAAGCTGGACATGAAAATCAGGAGCAGAAGCTCCTAGTAATGTGAGAGATACAACCACCTGAAATACTTTGTGTTTTCTAATCTAATTGAATTAGTAAGAGTTTCCAAATTGTTCAGTCACCAACACTTTATCTACAACTAGATAAAGATGATAAACAAAAATAATAATAAAAACACCAACAAAAATGAACTATTTTGGGAGATTTGCACATTTCAGAAGTGAAAATTCTGTAATGCAAATTTGTACAAACTCGTATGTATGCATATTCATATGTATTTGTGCAAAATCTGATTCCATCAATCTATGAAGGAATAAAGTGTACCTGTAAAAGATAGGCAGAACAGATTTGAATGAATGCGTACATCTCTATTCCCTTATTCTTCCTTTCTCATAATATCAGAACCTGGGATATTTCCATGACATTGACTGGTGAGAGATTCAGTACTGATACAAAGTTAAACTATGGAATTAACCTCCAGAAGATACAGGAATGCTCACCAATTCGATTGGCTTTGAAAGGAAATTTGACATATTTAAGGAAGAGAGGACAGTTAATGGCTACTAGGCTTGATAGCCATATCCTATTTCTGGTAACAGAAACAGTATGCCTAAGTACTCAAGTTGCTGGAAAATTTGGGCATAATGTTATATCCTGTTTGTGACTTTCCTGTGCAGCTGATTGGCCACTGTGTGAACAGAATTTTAGACTAGATAGCCTCTTGATCTGGTTTTATTATATTCTTACCAGTTGCCATACTCAGCTAAAACAAGCTTATTCAAGTGTTCATTGTTGTAGCTTACATCCCTGTCCTGCCATGCACCAAAAAAAATCCTATGTGTAATGCAGCTAATATGCATTCATCCTTAGTGTCGCTGCGCAAGACATCAATCAAAGAGAAAGGCCACAAACCCTTTTCTTTTCAGATCCAGTTCCAATATGATTCTTTTAACAGACCAAAATCACACCATGTTGCGTTACATAGTTTCTGTATGAGCTACAGTCCTGTTTGCAGGAGCACAACATTCCGTGTGGCCCAAATTTAAGGACCTTTTCTCTCTCTCAGCATTATATTATTGTATGCATAACAGAAAATACAACCAGGAAAGGTTTCAGTAAAAACTAGATGCAGTGGAATTTAATTTATTTTTCTTCAAAAACTGGAATGAGTGGGGAAAGGGAGGCAATGACTAACAAATTATGTCACATTAAAATAAACTCCAAAAGAATGAAATAATCATTTTAATCATCTATTGAATCTGTCATGAACTGCTTAGGATATTTATTTAATAAATGTATATACCACTTACCATATTTCAAAAATATCTTTACATGGTTTACCAAGAGAATACATTAAGTCACTTTAAAATCCATTAAATGAAAACAGCTGCAAAAACATTAAAAACAAAACTGTCACATTACCATAATTAGCAAACAGGCTGCATGACACAATCAGGGAAGGCCTAGGTAAGCAGAAGAGTCTTCAGCTAGTTCCTACAGTTGCTTTCTCTCAAATGCCAGGGGAAGGATTTTCCGTAATGTGGGTGCCACCAGAGGCACGGGTGGGGGAGGGGGAAGCTGCTTCCAAGAGGCTGCAATTTGGCAGGTACTGTTAGGACTTTATATAAGGTTTCAAAAACACAGAGATACATGAAATAGACTTTCAAGGTGAGGGAGCAACTATTGGGAGAAATAACTAAACAGCACCCATTGGAGATCATACATTTGAATAAGTAAGATACAATGATACCCATGCACGTTACTTCAACAATAACATGGCCATGAGCAACTTGTAGCTCTTATAAATAAATAGATAAATAAGATGTTTGATTCAAAGTGTAATGCAGTACAGCCAAGGAAAAAAGAGGAGACAAGTAATGTAGTTATATGAGAGAATAGAGTGCATTGGCTGAAATAGCAACATACCCTTTGTATTATGAAGCAAGCAAAATTGTCCATAATCTGCATTCAGGAAGTACTCTTTTTCAACAATTAGATCAAACACACACATATGCACACTTGTGTGAGAGTCTGGAAAACAAGTCAGATGGATATATAGTGACTTTTACAAAACTCAAATGATCAAGGGTATCAAGCAATTCCTCTAAGAGAAAAAGTTAAAAAGTTTGGGACATTTTAGCTTTGGAAAAGGGTGAGTAAGGGAAGATAGGGATCTACAAAATTATTCATGGTGCAGATGTCATCATAACACTAGAACCTGAGATCATCCCATTATGTTGATTAGCAGGGACTTTAGGACAGGTAAAAGAAAGTTCACGTACCACATAGATAAATTGTGCAATGCCAATCAAAGTGTCTGATGTGAATGTATGTCCACTTTTGTGGGACACATTTCTGTAGTTTCCACTTAGGATACATGGATTTCTTGTAAATCCTTCCTTTTTGTATGTCATGGATTGACAAGCATTTTTTGCTCTGCCATTTGCTTATTGATAGATACAGATGTTTTCTCTCTAAAAAAGTGTGTAAAAAGGCCTACCACAATTTATGGTACTTTAACTGGCATGAAGAGAAATCGAGGATGAATAAAATGCTGTGCAAATCTTTAAAAATTGTATATTGGGGTTGGAATAAAGCTAGGGAGATCTGTCCCTCTAGCATTCTCAGACTTCCTCTTGTGGTTGGTAGTGTCTTAGAAAGCAAGCTGAGATGAGATGAAGTCCATGAATACTTGTGGAATGAAATTTGCACAGCTAGCAAACTTCTGTGTCATATGCAACAGCACAAACAAAGGCTTCTGCATGTGACACAGAAAATAGATGCTGCTTGTACAGTACTTTGGCTAATTCCTGGCAAGTGCCTCATGGATGCTAGGCTGGCGCACCAGCAACTTGGACTCAGGGTTGCAACAAAGCAGACCAGAGTCCAAGGAGCTGAACCCAGAGAATCCAATGGATTCCCATCCTCACAATATCCCCACTGTATATATTAGCACAGTTTCCAGCATCTTTTCTATTTTTTTACAACTATATTTATATACAGCTCCAGAATGTAAAAATTTGTCCACAAGTGCAGGTCACTTGGACAAAGCTGGTCCACTGTGCATATCAGGTTCATAGAAATCCAAACACATTAGACTCCATTATGGATTTCTAGTTGCAGGTTGATTATATAGACAAGTACTTTCAGAAATGCAACCAGCCATGTGCTTTCTTCATCCTTGTCCTTCTTGGCTGATAATTACAGCTATGGGGTGTGACTGGTTTGATCTATGGAGTGCTAACTGTGGCACTATGTGAGGAGATGGTTCCTGATGTCATTAAGGAGGACGTAATACAGCCAGACCTGAAGTAACCACTTTAGCCTTGATGATAGTTATGGCTCTGTTGTGCATATCTCTTTTAATAGGAAAGCACTTGAGATGGTCATGGTGAAGCAACAGCAAAGCATTCTTAGAGGAAACTGATTCTCTAGACCCATTTCATGCATGGTTGTGACCTGGTTACAGAACTGAATCAGCTTTGATTTCCCTCATGGGCAATCTTTATTGGGCAAAAGACAGGGAAATAATGTTGATTTTCCATTAATTACATACATTGGCACTGGTATCCTTTTGGACAAGCTCCATACATTGGTGACTGGAGACACTATTTTAGTGATTCTGACCCTACCTGCAGAGTCAATTTCCGAGAGGAATATTCAGGATCTCTTTGGCAATTAAATTATGAAGTTTTACATGGAAACAACTCACCCTCAGTGTTGTTAAATAACATTAGAAATCTCTGTGAAGCAGCTGGAAGTCATCATTAGGAGATATGGTGCAAAGTGCCATCAGTATGCTGATGGCCTGTAGCTACATCACCCAGTGATAACTGAACCAAGTAAGGCTAGGCAAGACATGGATCACTGTCCAGTTTCAGCAATTATGCTAGATTAGGAGCAAGAAGATAAGGCTAAATCTTGGCAAGATAGAGTCAGAACCACAGTTTTATAAAGGTAGCACTATTATCTGCTTTGGATATTGTTGCACTCCCTCTGATCGGTCATGTTCCTACTGTGGATCTAGTGCTGGATCCATCTTTTTTTTTGCTGGAGGCTCCAAGTAGCTATGAAACTTGAAAGCTTTCCTTTAATTTCTTCTGGCATGCCATGCAATGATAGGATAGATTATGATACTGAAGTACTGATTATATGTGACTGTTCTTAAGGCTAAACCAAAAGCTGCAACTAATGCAAAGTGGAAGAGTTTGGATGTTGTCAGAAGCTGCCCCTTTTTGACATGCAACTCCTTTGCTTAGGGAACTATGCTGGCTACCTATTTGCTACTAGGTCAGGTTTACTGTTTTGTCATTTGTGCATAAAATCTGGAACAATTTAGGATGAGAACTTTTGAGACCTTCTCCCATGCTAGCCTGCCCAGTCACTGAGATAATCAGATGAACTGCTTCTGGTTCCACATGGACCTTCATTCTGTTTGGAGCAGAACCTTCAGTTCTACTTTCCTTTGCAATTTGCAGAATTGTCTTTCTCTTGAAATCAGGCAGGCACAAGCCTTGTTTTGTATTCAGCACCTGAAGTTATTTTTATTTAAATGAGATGGACTGGCCACAGGTTTATATAACATAATCTGATTTAAAAAGATTAAATTATGAATTTCAATTGTTTAATCGTTACTCATTGCTCAGAAATCTTGTCAGATAGAAAACAGTAGGTAAATTGTGTAAATAGATAATATATATCAGGATCCAAAAATGCAACAATCAGGAATAAATATTTTGAGAGCATATTTATTCACAAGCAATGATGGATGAAGGCAATGTGGAAAACTAGGGAGAGTGCATAGAAAATCCAGATTTAAATCTTTTCTTATCAATAAGACTTGCTAATTGGCATTGGATCAATCACTATCTTCTGGTCTAATCAATTTCATAGGATTGATAAAATGATAAAATAAGGAGGCACTGTAATCTGCCTGACCAGTTGGAAAAGAGACCCAAAGAAATAAATAACATTCCAAACTACCTTTTCTCATGCCAGTATCTTACAGGTTAGTTCATGATCCACATCAGAATGAGAAGCCACTTAAACAGAGATAGGGGAAAGAAAAAGAGAGAACAAAGGATATGGATTACCAGAATTGCCCTTGGAAGACCACTTTAAAAAGATCACTAGGACTAGATTAAGGAATAGGAAACATTTTCAAAAGTGGTGTGTGTCCTTCCCTCCCTACTACTGGATTTCATTGGACTGAAGAGCAGAACTAAATGAGGAACTCTTTTGGATATATTTCCTTTAAAAGCCCATTTCTTATAACTGAAAACAAATGCAAGCTACTGCTACCCCTACCAGAGAAATAAACCTTGTGAGAATGACTTCTGTATTCTAGTCATTTGGGCTGACACACCTCAATACAAAACAAAGTATTTTGCCCATGGATCCCTTGCCTATATCTATGAAACCAGCAAATGCTATACATATGAACAAGGATGAACCCTAAAATGAGGAGAAGCGTTTTGGGGTGAACCCAGGTGGGGAACATAGATATGAATGTTTAAAATAAATGAAATGGAAGTAGACATTTTATTCCCCTCAAAGATATGCATGCATGCATGTCTGTGTACAATACTGCAGAAGTCAGTTAATGGTAATTTGCAACAGCTTTGCTTTATGCTTAAGACAAAAAGAAAACTACTTATATGTAACAATGCTATGAATATTTACAATTGCAATGCTAAGTATCAACAGTGAGAATTATATAGTACTGATGTACAGACTCCTAGAATTAACAGTAAATGCTTTAGGGTATTTAATTTTGTTGTTTACATCGATGAATTCTAAGTTTTTTTTTAAATTATTCCATTCTGAACAGGTATTGTAAACAATATATTATCCTCAACAGTGAAACTTGTTGCAATGGGTAACAAATGGTACAAAGTTATAAAATACCACGAATTTATCATGGGAAATAACTGAGACCTAATTTATTTAATAAAATTGCCTTAATGATAGCCAATAATATTGAAACAGAAAAGATGCTCTTTTGACTAATTAAAAGTAATGCTTTGGAGACCCAACAACTCCATTTTATTCTGATGTGCCTTTAAACAGTCAAAAGGAGGATGCAGGGAGGGGAGGGGAGAAACTGTTTACTAAAGGTGTAATTTGGGAAGAGTTTGGATCTCTGTTAATGAGCTTATGTACCTCACATATTAAACAATGATGGAAAAACTTTTGGGAGATCTCACAGAGCTTTTATTAAGCAGGTAGCCTTTAGAGTGTAAGATCCCATAACTATAGCTGTAGAATACTTCAGTTTCTATACAAAATTGGATTTGTACTTGGGAAATGGTTTAAATTTAGCATTCAGATCTCAGCTCGGAAGTATTCACTAACTTGATAGTTGAGGCAAGTGGTGATTTTTCTGTTAACCTTTTCTATCTTGGGAATAAGATAGTTTTAAATCATCCTATTTATGAGAACAGATGAGATGTCATGCTACAAGTATTTAAAATTTGCCAACATTGTAAAAATATTCTGAGAAAAGTCCCAGAGCAGACGACATAAGTTAAAGTCACAGAGCAGACAACATAAGTTAAAGTAAGAAATGCACTTTGGGTTTGTAATGGGTAAAGTTCCCTTTAAGTATAATAAGCCATCTTCTATGCATTCACTGATCAAGGCTGTATCTTCAGCAAGAGTCAGAAAAACATGTTCTAATTGTTTCTGCCATACTTCCTATATGGCTTAGAACATCTGCTAGTCAAAGTGGTAGTTGATAATAATTAGTCTTTAATTACCATCAGTTTTAATTTTCACCTGTTCCAAGATTAAAGTCTCTAGGAATTCTAGCTAATTCAGTTAATGGGTTGTAACCCCTTAGCTCCTTGCCAGTACAAGATGGTAATGAAATCTCTCTTTTTCAAGGTCTCTACTAGCTGATGTGTAGATCATATGTATTTTTTAAAACTACAATATTTCAGTTTAGGAGCAGTGTTGCATTTTGCCTTCAAAGAGGCAGGAGCTGTTCGAACCATTGGGTAGATTTTATTGTGCTATGTACAGGGGAAGATAATTCAGGGCAAGGATAGGAAGTATTGGTGTTTCAGTGTTGGTCGAGTGCTACTCCCTAACCAGCTGTACCCTGTATGCCAGATGGAAATAGATGAAGGAAGCTACAGTCCAGCAACATTTGAATGGCCACATGGTATTCATCCCTGATATATGCAGGACTGCTATGAACTGGAAAATCCATCAGTTGCCTTTCCCCTTCATTCAGTTTTCTTTTTTTAGATCTCAGGTTCTTTCTCTCCTGAATATAAAAACAATACAAAATGATAATATCATGCCTCTCGACTGGAGCAAATCAGTATGGTCATTTCCAAAATGGAAATGATCATGATTATCAAAATATCAAGTGGCCGGTCATAGGTTGTTAAGTAAAAGCAGATTTGAGTTTGTTTATCCCTGACAGTGCAAGGTTTGCTAATTCATGGGTTTTTGTTGCCTTTGAACAGTCCCTGCTCATCTGAAAGCATCAAATCCTTATAGCTCCAACTCAGCAGCTCCAATGTCTGTTGAGCTATGACAGGTTTTGAATCCTCTGTGGATCATTAAGAGAGATTAAATTGCTACCCCACTAGATTCTGAGAAGCCATTTTTAATGTCTGATCTGTGTTCATTTATTCTCCTGCAGTCTAACATGGACAATGTAATTTGAGAGCATCAGTTTTTGGGTTTTTTTGGTTTTATATCTCTTCCTGTCCCAGTATTTAAGAAAAATGGACCAAATGGAAAGATGAAGAGGTTGCTAAAACAGAGGAACCACACTAACCTCAGGAAAAAAGAACAAATTCATTAACCCATATGATGTTGAAACCTCTATTTTACTAATGAAGGCATTGAAGATATACATCCATGGTCAATATTAAGTTAAAGGCAAACATCAATCATTTCAGTAGTATAACATGAAAGAAACAAGCTGCATTTGGTGTGGCAATGTAACAGAAGGAGAAAATGAATTTTCTTCTAAACAATATATAGAGCTGGATGGTGCAATCCTCTTAAACAAGTATCTATAAAAGTCATTGAAATAATAAATTTGCACTGCCTCCTGAAACTCTGTTTTATACTTTTTCACTATTACAGTGCTGTATTAATACAATTCTTTGGACTGGCCATCTTTTGGGCAGACAAATCATAAAAATATATGCAATTTGACAAGAGCAGTTGAAGCAAACAGAACGTAATATAATATGCCACAAAACAATTAGAAACAATACATCTTCTAGGAAAGGGGAAAAGAATAGCTCCTTCAGAAACTCTTCAAATCTTTTATTTCGGAATGGTTTTCAGAAATTGCAAGCAGTATCATTCCTTGCAGCAACTGGCAGTAGAGTTCTTATTTGAGATCAAAGGAAGGAAAGAGGCAGACAGACAGACATTTTAATACTTTCTGTTAGAATGTGTATGTTATGTGCCTATTATTAGGTTCCTATGACCCTTTCTGATTTTCCTTTTCCTTTACCATTGTAATACCAGGTGGGCTGCTAACAGTTTTGCATGGGAGGTGACAGAATGCTGACAATCTACATTTGTAGTAATGCAGGAATAGATGTAATTGGTGACTTCTAAAAATAACACCAGCTAATTCCCTTGTGAGCCAGGTGAAGATGTTGAAGACAATGTGGGGCTTTAAACCTTTGCTGTGAGTTTACTTATGTAAATATAAAGCTTGGGGACCTGAACCCGTGCAATTTTATGTAGCACAATGTATACTGAGAATTTTAATGCAACTCCTGAATCTCTTTTCATGAAAACATCACACCAAAGTAAGAGAGTATGTTTTGTGAGCTGCCCCGAGGCTTCGGCGAATGGGGCGGCATAGACATTTTCTAAATAAATAAATAAATAAATAAATAATAAATAAATAAATAAGAAGACTGACCAGGTGACCCTGTGTGCCTGTTTCCCTGGTGTCCAACTACTAACTATTGATGGGTCCACACTCTTCCTCCTTATTGCTCATTATCTTGAAATTGGACTTTGACAGGACAGTCCTTCAGAGGACATCTCTGAAAAGAGTGAAGTAGGACACATAACCAAGCCGGAAAATGAAGAAGCCACTGGAGATATGTGGCCTGCAATTTACTGATTGACATTTGAGCCTAATTTGATTACCCGTATGAGTTAGGTCTCAGACTAAGGAATAAAATAGAATATGATAAGTAGAGGTGTTTCTGATTATGTCATCAAATAGAGGAAGTTTATACAAGTTTAAAGGAATCATTGTTTCAAGGCCTACAGGACTACATATATCTTGTAGATATGGGGTGAGTATATACATCATGGCAAGCAACCCTGTATGGTCATGGTTTTTTTAACCATCATCTACCTGATGATGATCAATTGATTTCTACATTATCCTGGTTTCCATTCTCCCTGCTCAAACCTCCCACTGTTGGTGCATACCCCATCAGATACTGTAGCTGTAGTTGCCCTCCGATCCCCAAATCCATGTCTCTCAGCCAAAGCTGCATTGAAGAATGAATCTCACCAAGGAAAGCAGCTTTTTCCACTGCGATTATTCTCAAGGCAAATTTACTTACATGCCCTCCTATTTTTCCCCACCCTTCCTCACTGAACATCCATGGAGACTTGATTCTGTGCAGCAACTGTGAACACATCAATTAGTTATTTCCCCGTACATTTATTCATGCAGAAAATATGCTTTGTTAAATTTTTCCTTGGGTTTCTGCCCACTGGCTGGAATAGATCACCCTCTAGCTTGCTGGAGTGGCCAGTGTTTCTTGGAATCTGGAGGGGAAGTGATATCTGCTTGCATGGGATAAGCACTGAGTGTTTGTTTCTGCCCACTTCCTTCAAGTATTTCAGCCTCCACTGTAGCCTGTAGCTCTTGGGATGGTTTACAACAAGCACAAATAAAATATGATAAAAATGGTGTTGTTGTTAGTTGTGAAGTCGTGTCCAACCCATTGTGACCCCATGGAAAACATTCCTCCAGGCCTTCCTGTCCTCCACCATCCCCTGGAGTCCACTTAAGCTCACAGCAACTGCTTCAGTGACTCCATCTAGCCACCTCATCCTCTGCCGTCCCCTTCTTCTTTTGCCATCTGTTGTTCCCAGCATTAGGCTCTTCTCCAGGGAGTCCTTCCTTCGCATAAGGTGGCCATAGTATTTGAGTTTCATCTTCAGCATCTGGCCTTCTAAATAGCAGTCAGGGTTGATCTCCTCTAGCACTGACCATTTTGATCGCCTTGCAGTCCAAGGGACTTGCAGGAGTCTCCTGCAGCACCACAATACAAAGACCTCAATTCTTTCCTTATGGTCCAACTTTCACAGCCATACATTGCAACTGGGAAAACCATAGCCTTGACTATACACACTTTTGTTGGAAGGGTGATGTCTCTGCTTTTTAGTATGCTGTCTAAATTTGCCATAGCTTTCCTCCCCAGGAGCAAGCATCTTTTAATTTCTTGGCTGCAGTCCCCATCTGCAGTGATCTTGGAGCCCAGGGAAATAAAATCTGTCACTGCCTCCATTTCTTCCCCAACTATTTGCCAGGAAGTGAGAGGATTGGATGCCATGATCTTAGTTTTCTTAATGTTGAGTTTCAAGCCAACTTTTGTGCTCTCCTCCTTCACTCTGCCATTATAGTGGTATCATCTGCATATCTGAGGTTGTTTATTATTTATTTATTTATAAATAATTTGTATGCTGTCCAATTACTAACCTTTGAGATAGCTGCACACTCTGACTGGCTCTGGACATTTTCCTCATGTAATTACTCAAAATTGTTTTCTGTATTTGCACCTACATGGATACTTGTACATCACCAAAGGGAGACATAGGAGAGGCATATACGTTTGTGCTAATGGAAATGCAAGATTACTCTATTTATAAATTAATTTATAAATCAGACTACTTTTCTTTGCTTGAAGGATTGTAGATGCTTTTTCACTACAAAAGGTAACTGGATTCTACTTGCTTATGTGTTATACTCACTTTGAAGTTCCAGAAAATGTACGGGTAGCACTCATGTTTAACACACCACTTGCCAGAATAAGGCTTTTTGGTTTGTCTTCCTATCTTCTGTGTTTAATTTTCTTCACCCCAGTATCCGTTTATGCATAAATAAATACAGATATACCACCATATTCTTAGTCATCTTCTCAGTCCTTTTCCTGGATCTGATAAAGTATGCTGTGACCAATAGACCTATTATGCCTATTGCATAATAAACCAATTAATTCTTGCATTGCCAACTCACATTTTAGGTTCTGTTGCTACTATAGGCCAATGCTATTTTCTGGACTCTTTTGGAACCTTCCAGAATAAGTATGTCAAGAAGTATAGGCAGCTGGTATCAAGGTTATAAATTAACACCCATGGACCAGGGAAGGGATGCCAGTAGAACGCTGGCTGAAGATGTGGCTCAGTCTGTGTATCTGCTAATCATAGGGAACAGAATGAAACCCTTTGAGACTTTGCTACAATGAAGGCAGGAAACGCTTCATTGCATGAAATAAGGCAGCAGCAGCACCTAACAAGCATGCTATTCATGCTCATTACTGCTAATTTCACGGCTGTTTCTCATAATACGAATGACCCAGTGTGCAGAGACACCACTGCTTGCTTTATATTACATTGGATAATTTATGTATTATATTCATTTCTCTTCTACTTTTGATCTGGTACATCAGAAGGAGGAAGTACTTAAACTGACATTAGACAAGAGTTGCCATTTCTGATAGCTGATGGCAAAGAAAATCAAAAGGTCTCTGTTCAAGTGTAGGCATCTGTTTCTTTATGAGTTGTTCAACATTTCAGGTGCTTATAAAGTATTTGGCTAGGGGAATCCAGATAATGCTGTAAGTACTACAGACAAGTGCAGCTCTTGTTTTATAACAGTGGACACTCAGGTAGAATGAATAGGAAGAACTGGTTTTGCTAATTTGCACTTGTAGGCATTTTGTGTATTCTTTCTCTTACAATGTATATGTAATGTGAATGTAATGAAATTTTCCAATAGTTCAGGGGGAGGGTGAAACAAACAAAATCTTCTTAGAAAACTAATTAGAAAAAAGTTAGTTTGGCTCTAAATTTAACTTGGATCATTTGACAAATGTATTTTAATAGTAATATTGCAAATAGGATATCTTCTGCTCATTGATGGAGTCAGATTTTTTGTATTTGTTTGTATGAATTTGCACAAATTCTTAAATTCACACTTTAGGGTTGCACACATTCTCCCAAAATGTATAATCTATCCCCCATGCATACTTTCATACTTCAGCCAAAAGATAAATTTTTGATCATCGTTTTATTTTTCATTTTTGTCTTCAACTAAATGTCTATATATGATGGACAACAACAACAAATGTTCTACAATCGTTCATGGAATGTGGAATATGCTCCCCAGAGATGTTCACTTGGTGCCGTCACTTTATTCTTTTTGCTGCCAGGCCAAAACCCTTTTATTTCCCCAATGTTTTAAGGTTTAACTGTTTTTAAAATAGGTTTTTATTGTTGATTAGTTAAGAATTTGATTAGAATGCAGTGTTTTACTTTGTTTTATTTTATTTTGTCTTATTGTTAAACTGTTCTGAGACGATGGTAAGGGACAGTCTAAAAAAGTTTTAAATGAATAAATCTGACTCAGGAAAAGTGCACATACTCCAGAGTTAATGAATTATCTCCCTGAAGTTCAAACTCATTTTAGTAGTTGCAGATTTCTCTGAGATTCCTAAATTAATTGCAAGTGAAAAAGTGATAATTTGGGTACAAATAGCTAACTCTGGAACAGTTTGCTGAACAGACAGTTTGCTGTCTGCTTTAAATGCAAAATCTAAAATTTATACCTTGAACTTTGTTGTAAAATACATACTAACATATATAAATTCAGGACATAGTTTACGCACATATGTCTTATTTTAATAATAAACTGTAATATCAGTGCACTTTATTTGGCAGACGTTAATCAAGATCTACTAAATATCCACCTACCTGAATTACCCAATGTAGACAATGAAAATGTATATAATTCTGACTTTTTTTCAAACTTCCTCATTTAATCCACATTCATCCATCCTGCATTGATCCTAAGATGTTTATGCTAGCCAAAAACATCAGTTTTCCATTTAGTTTGTTACTTTATTCAACAGTGTGGCAGCAGTGTAGAAATTTGACCTCTAGTACTTGTGTCTCAAGAGAAAGATTAAGTCACAATGGTAAGGTAGTGGTAGATGTTTCAGAACAGCTGCCAAGGTTGTATACAGGATTAGATTAAAAAAAGAAAAAGAAAAGAAAAGAAGAGGAATTCATGGCTACGAGCCCAGTATATTCAACTAGCATGATAAAGAGAAGATAAGATTTATCATTCATTCAACCTTCTCTTTCCAATTTCCCAGTGACATTCATCTCTTCTCTCAAAAAGGGGACAGTAGAAAGATAGAAATAGGACCCATGTGTTCATCCCTGTACTAATTTCTCTGAAATGGTCTACAAGTTCCACTTTTACCAAAGAAGTAGCTACTGGAGGGTTGAGATGGTGAAGAGGACATAAACAGTGAAATTTCACTAATCTCTAGGCAATTGGCTATTTGTTTCAATTTCATGATAAACCTAAATTAGAACTGCTTCCACCAGTAAATGTTAATCATTAAGATTACATTTGTACATCAGACTTCCTCCAAGGAGTTCTCATTTTATCTCACAGCAATCTTATCAGTTGGGTGAGGCTGACCTAAGATGTCCAGTGAGCATTGTGGTTAATAGGATTATTTTTTTCTTTTGAAAACGGGGTCAGAAATGTGTGTCTGTAGTACAGAGTACGCAGAAAACTACAGGCTGACTATGTTACCATCTGCTCCAGGTAAAATGAAGTAAAATGTTATTAAAGATGAAGCACTGTGTCTCTAAAAGATCTGTATAGGGCCTGTGTGATCCAAATTCTTCATAAATGAACAGGAGCTAGGGATGAACAAGGAAGTAGACACCACATTATTTTAAAGTTACAAAAAGAAAAGGAGATGGCAAAGTGCTCCTGAAGGATCCTTGTGTGCAAGTGGTGGGAAGTATTAGAATGACAAACATAGCATGCTGTGAGCAAGTTTAAAGTACTTTAAACAGACAATAAATGCAAACTTCAACGTAATAGGTTGGGATCTGAACTGATAATGTTTGACCATGAAAGATATTTTATAGTTGTGGTGAAGAGATCGATGAAAACAGTGGTTTAGCTGCTGTGAAAAAAAGACAAATTCTATGTTGGATATTATTAGGAAAGAAGTTCAGTTTAAAACTACCAATATTCAATGACCAAAACCTCACATCAAACCAACCAATAGAAACCACAGGCTGCCTTGCTGTTGTATTGGCCACAAATCTCTTAACAGCTTATGAATGTATGTATTTTAATTGAATTTCTATACCATACATTAGCTGAAAGCTTTCTGGATAGTTTAAAGCTCTCTTGATATTTTTACCTTACAACTCAGGGTTTCAGTTTCCATTTCACATAGAGGATTTCATTAGCTGGAAAGCTGGCTTTGTCAAGTTCCAGTTTGATACCCTTTGCCATAAATATAAATGTGTTGCACATTATTTTGCATGCAGGAGTATGCAATGTAAATCAAGGTTGGGTGTTTTAGACATCAACTCTCAGGAGCTCCTGCCAGTATGGGCAATAGTTGAGAATACTAGGAGCTGGCCCAGCAACAACCTCAGATTTCCTTCCTGCTCTGATGTAAATTATATGTTATGCTATGTATTTATTTATAGATTAATATCCCACTTTTTCCTTACAATGAACTCAAAGTGGCTTACATTACTCTCCTCCTGCTGGTCTCAATATGAGAACAAGAAACCTATCCCCTTCATTAATATTTTAGAATCTGTATCTTGAGATTTTCTTTATGTCTAAACATTCGTTTGCCATTATTAGTGCATCTGCAAGACACAACTGGTGATGGCAACATTGCTAAAAGTACAAATGCTAGAAAACCCATTACAGAATGTTCAAAGCAACAATTCTGAAATGAAGGTTTTGCCCGAGATCTAGTATCACGCTCACAGTAAGGGCCCTGGTCATGCTGAGCAGGATGTAGAACTGGTGGCCTTTCTCAGTTCCAGCCATATCTTTAATCTGTATACAGTACTTAGATACTACAGTGATAAGTAGCATATAAATGCCAGACAGATGAATGATAGATGTCAGAATCTTAGGCAAAGGATTCATATTGTATAAAAGAATAATACTTGCTTTAGAAATGCCTGTCCTTCAGGTGTTTCATTAAAAGCTGGAGATATGTGACACCAATGGTTTAAAAATAAATAATACCATTAAAAATATACAGAATAGATATTTTCACTTTGATGGGCAAAACTGACACAGGCTTGTTGAGGTTCTCTGAATTCTATTCCACCTTCAGATTTGCTTTGCCTTGTTTCTATTCCTGACTGTGACTTTTTATAGTCATGGTTGTTCAAAAACAGAAGCATGCATGTGATTTTAAGCAAATGTGCACTTTTGATTTTAATTTACTAAAGTGTGAAATATGTACTTTTCCATAAAATGTTTGCTTTTGACATTTATACTTTTCCTAAAATAGCAACATACATGCTTTGTCTTAAGTATGCATTTCTGTTCATGTTTGAGATTGACAGTGTGAACTGGGCCAATAATGGCTTAAAAAAGAAAAGTCTCAAAACAAAATTTTGTGCATCTATAACTTGATGTTCTTCTTGCAAACTGGTGAAGACTTCAAAGGACCTTGAGAACTTCCTCCTTCTCCTCTTCTTCCTCATCTATTGTGATTTCGCCATTGCTATTGGTACCCTGCTACACAAATAATGTATTAATGAAATCGCAATGATAATCCTACGGCTCTGAAAGCATGATGATCCTGTACACAGTGTCCAGGCAAGTCTTGTACTAAATGGGACTTGCTTCTGAGAGGGCAGAGTTGGATTGTGCTACAAGACTGGAATCACATACATTTTCCTCTGCTGCAGGGATTGCCGTTGCATGTTTTATGAAGTGCCCTGTGGAACAACAAGTATAACTGTGCTTACATGTGATTGAGAAAGAGCAATGCTTTAGTACAGCAGAGATTAAACTATTGCTGTTGCTAGTTGTGTCTGGTTCATCTTCAAAGCATAGGTGGGTCCACCAACTAGAATAATATTATAGGCTTAGTTCTGGGTCATAATATAGCTGCATTATCTGAAGACAAGTGCAAAAAATGTATGACAGTTGTTAGAATTCACGACATGAGGTCTGTAAAGAGCACAACAGTGGAGCATCTCAAGTACTAACATTCATTAACGCAAATTACTATCTGATATATCATAGGTCCCTGCAGTCGCATGCCATACAATAATTGTATAGAATGTATTGCTAGAAATTCTGCAGTCCCCCCACAGTGTTCTTCTTGCAGCACAGTGGGGAATCCACAATTTTTATGTGACAGCAATTTAGCATGGCCTATTAGCAGACATGAATCTTCAGAGCACCTTAAACAGTTGGGTATAACAATGTTCTGCATTAGCCATTACAGAAAATCACTTTTCTTCAATGCTTCTGTTTCCAGGAGATTCAGGATATTCATACCTTAGAAACATAGCTGTAAATTATGCAGCAGGGCCATGTGTTTAAGCACCAATGATCAACTTTGGTCAAGAATGATAATCTGCAGGTTTGCAACAGCTATACAGATATAGAATTTTCAGAGTTAAGTTAGCTGACAATTTTGTTAAAGTACCATTCTCTCTCTTTTCCCATACAATACATAGCTGAAGTTAGCTTACCCAGTTTCAGAATGAAAACAAGTCATCCTAGGTATTCACTTACGTATTGCAGCAATAGTCGGGCCATTTGATGGTTTCAGGACTTGGTTGTATTTGTGATGAACCTGTTTTATATTCATGCCATAGGATCTGATGACACAGGATCAGACCATCGGTGGTCATTAAAGATAGTGTGCTATGAGATGAGGGACAGTTGTGTGTGCCTACTGTAAAAAAAAAAAAAAAAAAACCTATAGGAGAGAGAACAATCTAAAAGGCCATGAGAAGAGAGATCTTCGAAGAGAACGTTTGCTGAAACATAGGATGGCTTCAACATATATGAGCTAGCCTTTGTGTACCTGGAAGGGGCTGATTGAGTCATTGTGCCCCATAGGTTTTTCATGCATACACTATATTAAATTACTATAGCTGATGTTATTTTATTATTTATTTTGCTGTATGCACTCATTTAAATAATTGCATATTGTTACTATTTTTGGTTGCATATATTACTCATTTGTATTCAATTGCTGCAATAATATTTTATTCTACAGCTACAATGTATGCAGAATCATGTTTTAAAAAGAAAAATAATCTTATAAGCACAAAGGTCTATAACCAGAAGCATTCAGTATAAAATGGCTGCCTGAATGACAAAATTGATACTTGGTAGATGCAGAACAATAATTTATGAGCCAACAGTTGGCCAGCTTACCCTCACTTCACTTTCTATTTGCATTCAGAATTGTGGAAAATTGGTCATGTGCAGAGTGCTCATAGATGGATAAACAATCTCTCTTTAATTCAAAGGACCCAGAATTACATGTTTTGCTGGGTAAGCATTACAAGTATAACAGGAGTGCCCTTCAGCCAAGTGTAACAGGAGTGCCCTTCAGCCAAGGTGAGCTGCTAGAAAAAAGATTTAGTATAATAATGCTCAAAATTCTACTGCTTACAAAATGACTTTTGTTGAATCCCTTGAAGCTTGGCAACCATAATCAACCTAATTGGTTCTACAATTGTGAAAAAAATTCATATTGATATGATAACAATTAAAAGGTGTTAAAAGTTGATATACCAACCCTTTTTACTCCAAATTTCACAATGGCATATCCTACACTTTCAAAGTTTGCTGCAAACTACTGAAAAGAGCAACTGTTGGCAAAGTTATTATATATGTTTAGTTTATGCTGAGCTAGAATGTTGCCAGTACTCCAAAGTTTTGGAATAGCTCTGTTTCCCTTTTTTTGAAATGCTTCATAGGCTCAGACTATATGGTATAACTCAGATCAGGATCCTAGAATGGGGATTGGGGTAGGAGGCCCTTCCCTTGAATCTGTCTTCCCACCCCAGTTAAGGCTCTGTTCCTTCTCCAATCCACGCATCCAAATTACATTGCCATAAAGAATCCAGTGTGAATTGCAAGAGTACAACAAAAGCTTAAAGCCATCTACCTCCCATTCTAACATCAGGTCCGTATTTGGCTTCATGCCCTTTCTTTGAAACTCAGCCTAGCTATATTTTTAAAGTATCATGAATTTTGGGTGGGGAAATGGAATGAACAAGTAGGGAAATATCCTCCCTTTGAAAGTAGAATTTTTCTTAAAACACAAAAACCTTAAATCCTGGTTCTTTCTTATAAGTGAATAATTATCCATTTTATATACATCTGTTATTTTGTTTTTGTTTTTAGTTTCTGGGGAAAGTTTTTTTTCAGAATAATGTATTTTTTAAGATAAATGGGAAAATTCTGTGATAGAGTCCTACTATCACACGTTGTTTGAAGATCTACAAAATCAGGAAATTAAATGCTAGGGGTAATGCTTTAGCAAACATGCCTCATGATCAGTAATGATATGGTATGATGGCACAAGCTGTGCTTCTTACAAGCAACACATAGGCATGGGTCAACATGTAGAAGGATTCCTCTATCAATATAATAAGATATGGATGCATCATACAGCAGTATGGAGTGAGCAGATCATATTTGCAGCTCTCAGGTATTCCATCCCCTGCCACCTCCATGGTCTGGTTTTGGGCCTGAAAGTTCAACAAGAACTGTAGGGAGAAAAAGTTGTCACAGGATGGAACTAGTCTCACATTAACATAATGGTAACCTACAAATTACATTGCTGCAAGGGAGGAGGCTCTCTGGTCTTCTGAATCTTGTTGGACTACAATTTTCATCTTAATTGACTATTGACCATATGATTGAGCTAATGACAGCCAGAATTTAACAATATAGAACAGTCCATAAGTTTCCTATCCTTGCACCATTGTGATACACACTGTACATAGAATTGCATCTGAAAATTTTTAGAATCTCATCAGGCCCAGAATGTATCACAAATGGCTTTGACCAGAACTCATGCCCTCAAGGTATTACATTGATATTGTACTAACTTCAGTGGCTTTCAGATGTTTTCAGTTCAAAGTTCTGTTATTGATTTTTGAAAGACCCTAAACAGTTTGCAGTCAGAATATTTTAAGGACCACCAATGCTGATACGAACTTTCTGGATGCTTCAGAACATCCCTGAATTTCCTCCCGCTTGTGCATTCCTGAACTGAGGCAGGAATACATGAGAAAAGCTGTTCCTGTCATTAGAGCTTTGGTTATGAATCTTACTCCCAAGGAAGATTCCCCCTGACAACTCCTCTGCGGAGTTTTAAGTGACAAATTAAAATGTTATTTTTCTTCTGAGACTGAGAAGGCTGATGCATAGTGTTTTCTATTGCTTGCTGTTGTGGTACCTGATTATGAAACCCGTGTCTCTGTGTGTGTCTGGGTGTCTGGGTGTCTGGGTGTCTGTGTGTGTGTGTGTGTGTGTGTGTGTGTGTGTGTGTGTGAGAGAGAGAGAGAGAGAGAGAGAGAGAGAGAGAGAGAGAGAGAGAGAGATTGTTTTGTTCCTTAGAATAAAGGATACAAGAAGTATAAAACAACAGATATTTTACAGAATAAAGATATTTCTTTTTCGGGCACACATTCCCCCAGATGGCCTAAATAATTTATACTCATCCACATCTAATGTAATGCCACTCTAGTTAGGATTCATTAGAAATAAATCCCTGTAGTTAGCAATGAGAATTTTCTCATGCATGTCAAGCATCAAATAGAAATGGGTATTTAATAATTCAGAAGGGGAGGGTCAGTGTTGTGTGACCATAATGGTGTTCTGGAAGAAGGACCGATCCTGGGTGGAGTCAGTAGAATGGATACAGCAAAAGCATTACACAGGATTCTGCACTATATCTCTGCCAGGATATGTGAATCATGCACTGCAGATGTTTAGCATGATTGCAACTCACTGATTCCTAACCTAATTTAGATTTGCATAGTTCATGCTTATTTTATAGGCATATAATAGAGAGTGATATCACAATCTGCTGGCCATACTTTGGCTCCTACACATATCAGACAGAATCAGGATTCAGCAAAATTTTGTGCGGTAGGCATTGTTTATGTGATTGTGGCACTTTCTGTGATTGCATGATCAGATCCCATTAACATTTTCCTCATAGCTCTACAGGGAGTAAACATGACTGCATCACATACTTTCAGGATTTGGATTAACTAAGTAGATGTCTTTTCACCGAGTCCCAAACCTCTGCACAGGGCATCTCAATAAAGCTAGGTGAGCAAGAAGCTTCTCATCTAGCCTTTAAAAAAGCCATCTTGTGTATTACACCATGGGAAACTATCTGTACAATTTTTCTCCACTCTTTCAGGCCCACTTCCTTGAATTTGCTGGTGCTTGTTGTTTTAATTCAGGTGAAATATTTCTTAAAACATTTTAACAGTCTCAGAAAACAATTGTTGCTGCTGTTTGTAATAGCAATTGGAAGATGTCTGAACATGGCTAGGAAAGGAATGCTTTCCAAGCAGAATTCAACTCACATATTTCATTTTATTAATGTATTCTGTCATGATGTACCAAAGCCCCCCTAAGCCAGTATCACAGGCATTATAAGAAACATTTTAGAAACATTTTAAATTATAGCTTAAAGGATAGGAATCATCTCGTTAATTATTGCTGACCTTCCAAGGGTGCATGTACTTACACAAATGTTTTACAGTTTAACACCAGGACAAATAATTAATAGAACCTGTAGTGTGAAGAGGTATCATGCCTCTCCCAGTGCAAAATTATTTCTTGTGTTCTGTTTAAATACTTGAAATTACAATATTTTGAAAGTAATTAAAGACAGAAGAAAAAAACAAAGCTAAGAGAAATTACCTTTGTCATACTATGGCAGTTTTCTGCCATGGCCAAAACCAATTTTCTCCCATGACCAGTACTCACAAGAAATAACCAAAAGAACAACAGAATTAGAGTGTCTATGAAAACAGTTAATAGATCCATGTAGATAGAATTCTTGGTGCTGACCAACTATATAAGCATGGAAAGGTAAATTCTTTCTGAGGTTCTTTTGTTGATAGAAAAGGAATAGAGGCAATAATAAGATTAACAGCATAGATTGGGTAAAGGAGGACCCCTTTATTTAACATGGGTAATTCACCCCTTGCTAAATCTGTATGTTCTAAGCACAGAAATATATCTGAATTTCCTTCCATGCAACTAAACTGCCTTGTGGACATATTGGGAGGTGGACTGAGACCTTCCACCCTTATCTAGGCTACACATGAGTATAAGGGAGACCTGCTTGTGTCACTTCCACTCAGTGCTACTTAACTCTGAAGAGGTGAAGCTGATGTGTCCCAAAGGTCAACTATATGCTAGCAACACACCTCCTGACCTACCAATCACCATGAAGGTGCCAGTGAATACCCACCAAAGCCTATTTATCTAAAAGTCCTATCCATTCCTCTCCACGTGCAATCAGCCTAATTAACATGTTTACTACCCTAAAACCAATTCAGCTTGACATAGATTGGATGTAAACATTTGTCCATGACCAGGTTAAAAACTTCTATTCAGTCAAGGGAATAACTAGATATACCTCCACTGTTCATGAGAAAGGTGAATGGAAGCTGGCAGCGAAAAACTCCATGTTCGGATGAAGCTGGAAATTATATGCCAAAATTCTGTCCTAATTCCACTGTGTATGCTTAGCTTGCACACCCAGCATGTGACTTCCTCCAAGTTCTCCAGGTGCTGGATAAAAGTAGCGATAGAAATCTCCACAATACCATTTGTTATGCAGACGTATGAACTTATCCAAGCATGTTTCTGACTGTCCTTCACAGGACAAGGAAAGATCATAATCTGTTCCACTGCACTGACAAGACGTTTGGGATTTGGGCTGAAGTCAGCAACCTACTGTTATTGATTATGTAACAGCACAAATCTATACATACCTAGTTAGAAGTAAATCTCACTGAATTCAGTGGGGCTTACTCCTTGATAAATTGCAGACTAAAATGCCTGAAAATAACCGCTCGTGTATGCTTACTTTATTTGTTACATACATACATAAATCCCCTGCCATTTTCTTCCAAGAAACCCAAAACAGCTTATTCAATCCTCTTCCTCCTTCTCCCCATTCCATCTTCACAACAATCCTGTGAGTTTATCAGGCTAAGGGTCTGTGACTTACCCAAAGTCACCCCATGAGCTTCATGGCTAAATGGGGACTGGAACCTGGTACCATTTGTTTAAATGCATCAACTTTTCAAGCAGTAGTAATTTATTAATGTAGTTTTAATTTACAGGTGATTTTTGTAAAATAAAATTTTCCATTGAGTAGAGAAGAGAAGAGAAGAGAAGAGAAGAGAAGAGAAACTAAGCTTAAATGGATCCCCTGTCATTTGCTTTGATTTAGGGTCATATTCAGAAGCAATTCTTTTTGTAGCAAAATTGTCTACTGAGAAACAGATGTGAAAGAAATGATACTTAGAAAAAAGAAGAAAGCAAAAAGCAAAAAGGAGAAAGATTTCTCCTAACATTTTGTGTAATAAATAGCTCAAACAGTAAGCTGTAAGAACATTGTGGTGCCTTTTATGTGATTCATAGGCGGTTTTATCCTGGGTAATGCTGGGGATTTTATACTGATAAAAAAGGAAGAAAAAGGAAGAAACCATTCACCCACAACTATATTTGACATAAATGTGGATGGAAATGTGTGGATATGCAGTCTACCCAAAGCCCTATTTGTCTAAGAGTAGTGATTAGTGATTGAGGTCAGGACAAATCAGGGTCTATGCCAAAGGATAACTCTCTCCCTCAAGAAAGCTCTGCAGTTAATACAAATGCAACAAAGGAAACAGTTAATTAGAACAGGCAATGTTACAGAACAGTGAGATAACACCAATAACAACAAAAGGCATTTGAAAAAAAATAGGGAAAGAACGGAAAATGATTTTTTTTCCTGTAGAAAATTAGTGATGGACTTAAAGTGATAGGCTTATTAATGTTATTATTTCTTGCCCTCACATTGGTAGTGTTAGTGTGTGTGATTGGGAAAATTGTCTAATTCTCAAAAACTTTCCATCAGTCTTGGTTGTAAAAGATGGAGCAGTGGAGAAAAGTGAAGTCTATAAATTAGCTCAGATGTTGTAGGCATGAGGTCTGTAGTTTAGAGACAGCCTCAAAATGGAGTTGGCAGACTGAATGATTACGTCACTGGTAGTGCTTGTGAAGATTCAATTATTCCAATTTCCTGTGACAAAGAAGCAATAGCTGGCTTCCATTCTGAAAATGAGAGCTTCTAATTAATGGTTTCTCATAATTGTGAGCAGAGAAAGGGAAGGAGGATTTCACTCATTTCTATAGAAAGAGGAGAAATTCTCCAGCAGTTTTTTTCACTCCTAGGCCAGGGGAGTTAGTACAGCTTCCTATTCCTTGTCAGTACAAATGGCAACAACATCAACTGTGCTGGAAACTGCCCCCCCCCTCAATTTCGCATCCTTCACAATGCAGATGTGATCAGGGACTTATTTTTGTCTAGTTCCAGGAAACAACTGGAGATAGTCTTGTACCAAAGACTGTCCTGCAATATTCAATAACCCTTCTTTTTCCAGGAAAAGGAGTTTCCCTTTCCCTGCTTTTCTCAGGACATTTTATAATGTATTTTAACATTAGGTATTTGTGAGCTCAACTAATCACTATGAGATGATCCAGGATGCCATATGTTTTTTCCTTATTACTTCTTTCTCCCTCTCCCTCTCCCATGCTCTGCAGCCTCTCAGGCTGCCTGTTCATTCTGATCTCAGTATTTTGTGGACTTTTAGAAGAATCAGGGGAAGAAGAAATCTACTTGAAGGACAACTATAGAATGAACTATGAGGCATTGCACACTTCCTAGCTACCTCATAAGTAAAGCAAGCACCAAGCCACGATAATTTTACAGAAATTTTATTCCCCATTCAAATTCTTTTCTATAAAATTAATGAAGATCCTTAAAAAAAGTTGCTCAAGAAATTTCCAGCACTATTTAAAATGCAAAGGCATCTGTAACATAGTTCTTCTAGTATAAGGCAAAATACACATGCTGCTGGTTAGGCAGAAAGAAATAAAGAGAACCATCAGTCTTCATATTATTAAAAGTTTATATAATTTATATTAGAGATCACTTTTAGGTGATGCACTGGGTAAAAACATTCATTGAAGGCAAATTGTGTATTTTTTCTGAATGGATGGAGGAAATCCAAACTACAATACATTATTTATTTAAGGAGAGTGTCCATTAGAAATGGGTAAACACTACTTCTATAGTTGAAGAGAAATTGCTATTTTAAAGTGCAAACAATTTGTATAAATGAAAGTATGCATAGATGCCTGGACTTGGAAATCTATTTTCCAATTATTTCTTTTAATAAATCCTCTTTGGAATTCTATTTTCCAATAATTTCTGTCAGCAAAGCTGGACTCTAGTGAGAACTAGGCTATGGCCATGTCTCAGTTTATTTCTAGTACTCTTATAAAGGACATATTTTCAGAAAATCTTCTTGTTGAAGAATGCTTTCCTTGCATAGACTGCTTCTAATCCTTTCAGTCTATTTATCACCTGCTTTTTCTGACAAATCTAATGAATGTCATATCATGTACCCTGTTGGCTGGGCAAAATATTTTAAAAACAAGGGCAAGATTGACTGGGGTCAGTAAAAATAAATAGCTTATCTGAACTTGGCATCTCCTTTTACCTCATACATTTGCCTTGTCAAAGATATCAGTAATGTTCCATTTTCTGAATCACCATCTCAAATGGCTAAGGATTTAAATGTCATGCCTCATTACTATTTGATGTGATAAGGTTTTCATGGTAAAGACCATCTTGGTCATGATAACTGTTTATGCATTTCTTTCCTGGAATTGTATTAATTTTATTTCTTAAAACTCTTCTCTATCACAAGGATTTTACCTTCTTAGCTATATAGAGCTTAGCTGCATTAAAGTTCATCTTGAAATAGAATTTTTGTTTTCTATTTTTTGTTATAAGTTTCACATTTAAATTCTTGTTAAATCCCCAAAGGCTCAATAGCCTTTCTCCTTAAAGGGACAGGAGTTAGATGTACAGCTTGATAGTATGAGCTACAAAGCTGGAAAATTATAATTGAGATGCAACAAATCCATAAATCCATTTATGGCAGTGAAGACTGTGCTTAGGGATGGAAAGACCTGTCATTCTCAATCTCCCCAAGACAGCCATTTGTGTGAAGTCAAGCTCACACAATCTTATTGCCCATAAGATGCCGTTTTAAAACTCATAAGGACATTTCCATGCATTTTTTCATGCTGTATGTAATCATGTATTTATTCATGTGCACAGTTTCATATGCATGTTTTAATTTCTGCATTTTAGATGCATGCACCTATTACCTAAATAATATTTGTGCAAATGGTGGTTTTCTTTGCACTTTTTTCCCGAATGTGTGCACAATGTCAAACATTTTACTTTGTTTGGTTGGATATACAGCATGCATATGTGTACATTCCTGACTGCAAATATTGGTTAGATCCATTTTTGCATCCTGGAGTTGAGGACTGGCAAAAACAAAGAAGCAATCAAAAACATTCCATTATATGGAATGTAATCGTCATCCATCCCCAATAAATGTTAGTTTCAGGTGCTGACCTCAAAAGTCGTACAGTTTTGCCCATCTAGCAGAGATGCTTGAGAGAAAGATGGAAGAAGGTTGGACAATAATCAAGGTATATCATATCTGGGTAGATTTACATACAAAAGCATATAAAACATTTTAGAAGAGGCACCTCCTCTTCTTTTGATATTATCTAATGTATCATCTAAATAATTTTTCCTTATATACTGTATGTTCTTATATACAAATTGATACACCTTTATGAATGACTTGATTAATCCAGCATACTCCTGTCAACTGAGATTGCAGCAGTCTTATTATTGACATAATTTTCTATAAAACTGCACACCTAATATTTGATATTGAAGTTTACAATGGGTTGCACACAACAAGTGGCATCATTTGACAAATTTGCCTTGGATTCCTTTGAAGCATGCTGGAACTTATAGGCCTTTGTTCTATCTACACTTGAACAGAATTGTGACTTGACTCAAGCCATTTAGCTTCCTCGGCAACTTCCAGACCTTAAGAACAGTATGATCTAAGGTCTGTGCTCTCAAATACATGCTAATCCAGACTTAATTAAGGGACAATCCTGTGCATGTCTAGGAAAAACAAGTCCTACAACTTTTGTTTTGTTTTGTTTTTGCTGTCTAAGCATGCATAGAATTACATTTTTAAGTGTTTTAGTTCCTATTGATTACTGTGGAAAATTTAAAGCCCCAGTCTTATGCACAGTAGAACTTACTTCCTAAATGACTCACAAGGCAAAAAATTTCTCCTCCTCCTTGTGAATAGAAACACAGAAACACAGTGAGTCAGAAGGGGGTTCCAGGCCATCTAGTCTGACACCTGGCTCCAGTCAGCTTGCTCATGTAATACCCAACATATGTTTGTCCAAACTTTTCTTGAACACTCTCACTGAAGGGGCCCCTACCAGCTCTGGTGGAAGCCCATTTCATATCCTAGTGGTCCTAATCATGAGGAAGTGCTTCCTGAGATCCAACCTGAAACACAGTTCCTTGAGCTTTGCCCATTGAATTGTGTCCTTTCTTCCACTGCAGGAGAGAACAGGTCATGGCCATATACCTTGTGACACCACTTCACATACCTAGAGATTCATTTGTTAATTAGTATAAGGGTATATTGATTACAATAGAAGCCGGTTCTTTCCATGTCTCTTCCACTTATCTTTGCAATTATTTTCATAATGAAAACTTTATTCATCATAATATTACAAATGTATTTAAGTTCTGTTCTCATAGCCAAACTAGAATCCCGAGAAAATATTCTGTAACAAAATATAAACTTTCCAATAAGTAAAAGCAAAGCAGAGCAGAGCAAAAAACCTAGATCAGGGCTAGAAAATCTGTGGGCCCCCATGTGTGGTTGAATTCATAAGTCCCATCTAGCATGACCAATGGTCAGGGGCAAAACAAGATGTAGTCCAAAATATAAAAATATAAAAGGCTACATAGTTTCCCCACCCTTGAACTACACTAATTTATAAATCTGATCAAGCAAATATTGTGCACTTAAGTCTCACTCATATTAAATACCTGTGCTATTGTCCATAGCCAATGTTTCTTAAATATGCATGATTTTGCCTGAATTATATTCTGATCTTCAGTCAAATATTTATTTCCATAGTTCGGTATAGATAGATAAATATCACATCAAAATTGTGCCTTACCCATAACAAAACAGAGTTACATGTTCATGAGTTTCATTTTTTTGTTTGAATAAATTAGCTTTTTTGGTGAGGGAGAATCTTTCATCTGACAAATATGCAAATTATGCAGTTCCTAAACCATGATGAAGTCTTACATTTATGTTTACAGCCAATACAGCTTTCTCATTTAACCTTTGTGGCAATACTGTAATTTGCTCCCTTATCATTGCCTGCCTTTCATTATCTATTTTCCTAATTTCTTTGATATTTCATTAATATATAAAGACATTTAACATTCAAGTAAATTCCAGTTCATGTTAAATTGTCCATCCTATTAGGTGCCTTTTGTAGATAGGAGATTAAAGATAGTCAGTTTCCTACTGAGGCTCTTGCTGGCATTCTTTCCTCAGCTTTGTTTTTGACGGTTTATCAGGAGCATTATTAGCCTCATGCAATTGCCCATTTCTGCTCTTCTATTTCTATTAAATTTTCATAATTAGGTGAATGTAATTAAGTTTTTCATTATGTTCTCTTTATTCCCTCTGTCCCAATAAAAATGATAGACAAATGCCTTGAGACTCCTTAATGTCTTAATAGTTTCCCCAAAGTTAGATTACAGTTAAAGCCAGGTCTAGAGGAATGCGGAGTGCACTATTTTCATAGTGACTTTTTTTAAAAAATAGAAAACTTTATTGAAATATTTAGATCTTCGGAGGAAAATAATAATACCACCTATTGACCTCTACAAAATCCATGGAATAAGTTTTTGTTTTTCATAACGGCAGACATTTTGCAATCATCTCACTCTGAAAGTGGTCCCCAACATCCTATCTGCATTTATTTATTTATTTATTTATTTATTTATTTATTTATTTATTTATTTATTAAAATCTTCTGTATGCCATCCTATTTTACAAGATCTCAGGATGGCTTAAAATGGCCCTCAGCAGGACATAAAGGAAAGAAAGTTGGGAACTGATTGGAGGAAACTTTGCCATTTCTCCTCCCAGACTTTAATTTGTGGGAGGAGTGATTCCATTTGCTAGCTCTCTCTAACTGTTGCGCCCATTCAGAATCAAGACTAGTGTGTAAGAAGACCACGCATCTATGAACTGGTTCTGGAAAAATCAAAGCCATGCCTGAGCACTGACCCTTTCAGACTGAAGTGGGCTATAAGGGGTGATGTCAAAACAAACATAGCTGCACAAGATACCATATTGTGGACATGTTGCTGCTGGCAGAATTTGTACTGCTCCCAGTTCCACCATATTATGGCCTTCAGAAACACTGAAGAAGTAGAAGATATGAGAAAAAGGCAACAAACCAACAGTATGGAAAGGGAGCTGGAAGAGGTGGTGAAGAAGAGGAAGACACAGAAAAATGGGCAAGGTTGACAGAAAAGAGAATTTGACAGAAAAGGTAGTGTTTTTTTCAAGCAATAAAATAACATGTTTTTTGAGATTCTTCGGGAAACTTCTGTGAACATGGGGCAAAATGTTCATCTAGCTAACATGCATGATCCATAGTCAATACAGAATGATTGTTCATGTTTAGAGTTTAGAGTAACAGCAGGAAACTATTGTTCCAAATTGTCTTTATTCCAAATTGTCAGAAAAAATAATCATGCAACCAAGGATGCTTTGCTAAATGGAAATAGCATTTGTTTTGTCCTGGTGATATGTTGGGATCCCAAACTGGAATTACATTCTTAGCCATTTATAGAAGGATTGAATTAAATGTAAAGGAGCTAAAGGTAAAGGTGTCCCCTTGACGTTACGTCCAGTCATGCCTGACTCTAGGGGGCGGTGCTCATCTCCATTTCCTAGCCGAGGGAGCCAGTGTTTGTCCTCAGTCAGTCTCCATGGTCATGTGGCCGGCATGACTAAACACCGAAGTGCAGGGAACACTGTTACCTGCCCACTGAAGTGGTACCTTTTTATCTACTTGCATTTGCATGCTTTCGAACTGCAAGGTTGGCAGGAGCTGGGAAGGAGCAACGGGAACTCATTCCATTGTATAGATCCGAACCGGCGACCTTTCAATCAACCAGCCCAGCAGCACAGTGGTTTAAACCACTGCACCTGCCACCTGCAGTCCCTTTGTAAAGGAGCTAAGGATCAGTAAATCAAAGAGGTAATGAATAAGTATTAACCAAAATTAGTATTTTACAAAGAAGGGTCAAATGCTCCAATGGTACTCATTTCATGCCAAAAAAAAAAAAAAAAGTTGCAATGACAGAAACAAACAAGGAACAAATTTAAAACATGCAACCCTGATTCCAACACAAACACCCATCTGCAGTGGTACAAACCCAGGAGGATAGTATGACACATTGTATCCAATTATGTAGATTGGCTTTTAGCTGTATCTGAACCTACATTTGCTTTTGGCACAGCAGGTAAAGCAGAAATGGATGTGACTGCCTGTTCCATCAGTAAATTAAATTTGTGCTTGCTACTTCTGATCTGGCATTCTAATAATACAATAAAGTTGATCTATGCCAAAACAAAATAAAGTGAATTAAAACAAAATGTGGGGGGAGAATCACCCTTAACACTTTCAGTTAGCCTGACACATCAGTTTTGCTTTCTGCCCTGGGGCTCTGTGAATACTTTAATGTCACTTTTCTCAGCATGTTCCTTGCCATTCTTGTGTTATAAATTTTATTGTCTTAAAGGACTGACCTTGTTGAGGGGAAATTGCTGTCTTTATTCTTTATGTCTCCAATGCCTCTCCCCCTCTCTCTTAGTATATTCCTTTTTTCCCATCTGAGAAACCTGAAAGATGCTAAAGGAGAAATAAGTTTTTCTCATATATTTTCCCTGTACAGCATTCTCTCCCACTCTCTTTTTATGTGTACTATCTGGGATATCAGACATTTATTCTATTCCTCTTAGCTTTTTGCCTCTTCTGGTCGTCTATACTTTTTCTATCGATATTACCAAATATAAAATGTGCTTTTTTACCCTTTAAGAACCAAGGCTATAAATCTATTTCTCTGGGACTAATTATGAGAAGATATATTTAGGGCTGAGACCCCCTGTATGCTGGAGAATATATATTTAGGAATGAGATCCCATGCATGCTGTCTTTAGAGAAAACCCCCAAACAATTGCATTTTAATATATTATAACATATATCTTTACAGCCAGAAAATCTAACACTAAAGCCAGTCACTGGACAAATTTATGGGTGGTTTCAAGTGAACATTTACAATTCAGTAGCTGCTTGTAAAGTCACCATATGATCCATGCACTCATTCAAGGACTGGAAAACCATCCTCTCTGAAGTCTAGCCATGAGATGCAGAAAAAATTGCCATGGACTTGATAACCTGCATTTCCATTCCCTGGTCCACCATTGTCCAGACTTGAACCTTCCAGATAGGCTGAACTACACATCTTAGCATTCCTTACCATTGCTGTACTGGGTTCGGCTAACAAGAGTTCTAATGTAAATCAACTGGAGGTTCAGGAAGAATGCCTTATACATGTCCATACCTTTCTTTACCTGATCCCGCACTACCATGGATAGAGTTCATGCTGCAAATCCATAAACTCCATCTGATATCTGTGCATCACAGCACAGCTAAGAAAAAAATCAAACATGGTATGGACTTTGCAATTCTGCACAGGTACAAAACTCTGTGAGGGATGCAGGTGGTGCAGCAGGTAAAACTGCTGAGCCGCTGGGCTGTTGATTGGAAGCTTGGCAGTTCAAATCCACACGATGGGGTGAGAGTCCACTGCTTTGTGTCTTGCCTGCCTAGCAATTCAAAAGCATGCAAATGTGAATAGATAACTATTCACATTTATCTATTGTAAACAGCATTCCATGCACTTTGGCATTTAGTCATGCAGCCACATGACCATGGAAGCATATTTGGACAACGCTGGATGTTCAGCTTGCAAACAGAAATGAGCACGGTCCCCAGACATGACTAGTATGTATGTGCAGGAGAACCTTTACCTTTACCTTACGAAACTCTATATCATAGGCAGAGGATCTAAGTGTAAAAACTGTTTCCTGAGTGTGTTGCTTTATAACATATATAAAAGGAATATCTAGGCTTTATGGCATGACTGGGACCCCTCCCCTCCATAATATGTTATAGTATTGTTCATGGTGGGGGCAATGGCAGGACATTAGCTAGGATGAGCACCAAAGGCAAGTCAGTAGGCAGTCTAAACAAAAGCAGTTCATAAGGCCATCCAGGCTATTAGAGAAATATAGAAGTGGCACACAGTCTGTCTACACCTAAACATGGTGGTGTTAAGAACAAGCTTTCAGAAACCTACACAGAGCACATCTGCAGTATGTTACTGTCCTCCAACAGGTATGCCTTTAGTCACATAGCAGTCTTAATCCTCAGTCATGAAATTCTACATTTGGCAGTCAGCTGTGTGTGAATGCTTAAGCACCTTTACTCTCTGGCTGTTGCTGTGGCATGGGAGGAGGTGGGTGAAGGCACAGCCTGCCTATAGTAATGCTCTACAGGTGCCTCACTGGCCCCTTACAGCAGGTATGAGTCCTGCACACAGGGGAACATGGAGACATCTGCAGCCAGTAATGGATGGGAGGCAGTGTTAGTGGATGTGCTTGTACACTGACACAAAGTGTGGCAGCACAAGGATATGCTCTTTTAGTGCTATTCTAGAGCAACAGTGCTGCTATAATGAGGAAGCAGTTGCGAAGGGAAGGGAAGGGAAGGGAAGGGAAGGGAAGGGAAGGGAAGGGAAGGGAAATCTGGTGGAGAACATACCTAGATATGGACCAATGAGGAAAAGGCAGGCACAGTAGGCAAGGTCACTGCACTCTGGGACTGATTTTCAGCTGGAAGGACTAATGGAAAAACAGCCATCATTAGAAGAAATGATAGAAGAGAGTGGAAATCACACAATTGCCTCAAGCCCAAAACAAGGTAACAAACCATACCACATGTGGTTTAGCATTATATTTGAACAAAGCTTCTCTGACCTAGCTTTTTCTGTCCTTCTGCAAACCACCATGCAATTTGGGTGACAGTCCCATGAAGTCTGGGTTCCCCAGCTTTATGTCTGCAGTGCCTTTGTCTTTAATATGTACACTGTGCTGTATGGTCAGTACTAATCTCCAATGATAACTCATCTGTTTGCAGTATAGGTGTGTGTGTGTGTGTGTGTGTGTGTATACTCCTAACCTATGTGCCAACCCCACTGTGTGAGGCTTTCCTACTTGATTGGCACACAGATACTAATAGCATGGGAAGATTCATGCAATCAGCTCTGCAAAATCACTGTAGTCTCTGTTCAGTCTCTGCTCCCACCCCATATACATGCACACTCCCAGAGCTTCCACTAAGGGACACTGTGTTGTGAATGGGGTGGGTTTCAACAAAATTCACCAAACCATGGCTCTCTTGGCCTCTTAATTGCAACGAAGAGTGCTGCCGCGCAGAGTAAAACAGCTGGGCCTGCCCTGTCTGCCTGTTGATTGAGCACTGACTCTAGCGGTTCTGCCCCCGGCTCCCGTGGGTGCACATTCATGATACTGAAAGGCTGCAAGTGAGTGGAAGATATAGTTGTAATTTTGGTAAGTATGGATAAGCATGACAGGATGAATAAATATTCAATTCATTTAGAAACCTCTTATAACCTTTCTTGTATTGTTAGTTGCTAATTGCAAATAGAATGCATGTAGAAATATTTTAACCTCAGACTTATTGATTTGAGCTAGTTTATTAATAATATTAATTGATTCTCTTTTCTTATGGTTCTTCCTTTTAATTAAGCTCATTAGCAGTTAAAATAGCCATAATTTTCAATTATAGTTTGTTTATAAGAAATCACTCTTTGCTTAATTTTTATCTTATTGACATCTACTTACTATAATTGACATCTTTTGTATATTTGTTTAAGTACTGTATGTAGCGGAGAGGTCTCAGTTCTTCAAGCGAAAGGGAAGGGGGTGTCGTGGGAGATGGGGACTCTGGAGCAGTGGAACACTACACTGTAAACTTTGGATTTGTCTGATTTAGCACTGGAGAAACAGCATGCTAGAGTTACACAGCTAAAGTGAAACCTGTTGTAGTATAAAGTAACCTAAAAATGTGCCAAAGCACTGGATTACCTAGACCGGTATTGTTTATCCTGTCTAGAAGCAGCTCTTCAGGGGCTCAGTATAAGTCCCTTTCCAACTGCACAATCTGTGTTTTTCAAGCAGAACACTGGTTTGGGAACCTTCTGCATGAAATGCATTCACATAGGCACTGAACACCAGTCTACGTCCCCTCCTCTAAAGGAATGCTCTCCATTGCCTGTTCAGTTGCTGCTTTGTCGCCACTGCTTCAAAATGGGAGTTTCTTTACACAGACTTCACAATCCCAGCTGAGTGGAGAACACAACTTTTAAAATGTCACAATGCCATAATGAAGCTGTATAGCCCAGGAGTGCACATGTTCTAGTGGTCCAAGCACCTGAAAAACATGAAGTTGAAATCACCACTTAACATTGAAATTTGGTAGCAAATCGCAATGTGGAACTACAAAGCACCATAATAGATAAATTTGGCTTGCTTCCATGCTAAATGTGACACTGTTCCATAGTGAGCCAGATGATATTCCTCATTCCAGTTTTTCTAAACCATAGCGACAGCGACAGCAGATGGGACGGGACTTTTCAGGGCAAGCGGTGGTAGTAGAAAGGTAGCAGGATCATATATGACCCATGGCCATGTTTTATTCATCCCTGATATAGTCAGTCAGTTTTATAGTCAGATATGTGAAAACACTATGAGAATATCTTGAAGCCAATTTAGACTGAAGGTTATCCACCTGCCTTAATTATGAATGGATAAACATACAAGGGGGGACCTAAAAACACAGAATTATCTTCTGGAGGGCGGTTCCTTGTAGTGCAGGTTTCCCCTGCCAGGTGAGGTTTCTAGGAACCCCTCTGCATCAGTGTACCCAGCTGGGTTGTTGCGAGAGGCTGTGTTTGGCTTCAGTGAGGCTTTTTGGAGACTCTTTCAACATGTTTGCCTATTCTGTGAGGCCTGATATACACGAACAACATGCAATGCTGAAATTTTGTTCAGCTGAGCATTCAGCAGTTTTTAACCAAAAACAGCATGACTCTTGTGCCCCACCCTCCCTATTCACCTGCATGCAACTTTTGTTTTGTTTTTGTTTTGTTTTTTTTGTTTCCCTGGGTGAAAAAAATTCTCAAAGGGAAACATTTTGCTGATCTGGAAGTGGTGAAACAAAAAATGGCAGAAGCACTAAAAGGCATCAAAATTGACAAGTTCAAAACCTGTTTTGAACAGTGGAAAAAATCTTGATAGGTGTATTGCATAAAACAGAAAGTGCTTTGAAGATGACTGAAGTTTGAACATGTAAAAATAAACACAAATAAAATTTTAATAAATAAATTTCTGGGGGGTTTTTGGGTCCCCCTCATATGTGAGAGGACATATTTGCAGTTTGTGGAAGATTTCATAAATGGCAATCCACCACTTTGGCTCTTCTCTTAAATCCATGGGGGTGGGGAGGAAGAAATGGTATATTGATTCACAGCAAATGAAATAGAAATACTCCTGAAAGAAGTAATAAAAATGATGAAGGGAAGGACTTCTGGCAATTTTCCTTGCAACTTTATTCAGTGTGTGTGATCAGAATTAGGGAACCAACATTATTGGCATATTAGGAAATAATTTCTGCACAGTTCACAAACTGGACAGCTGGTGGGGGTGTAATATAGTGGTCCTCTAATCTAGGATATATGTATGGATATGCACATGCATGCGCATACACACATGCACGTGCAAAGTATGCATTTGTACACATGGTGGTTGTGTACAAACAAGAAGGATTCAATTTCTACCAGTTAACCACTATCAGCACAAAAATGCTGGCATATAGAGGTATAAGACTAAAGTAAAGGATATGTGAAAACTATTAATATGAAGAGAATTATATTGGATACACAAACTGAATGTATTTGTGCCCATGGCAACTGAATAGAGAGGTAGATTGGTCCCTAATTGTGCAAGGAAGCTAATAGTGGGATTGCTTAAGCACAAACATAGCCAGAAATTAGCTTGTTAAGTCTCAGAATAGTATAATAGGCTAGCCACAGTGCCATTTTCAATTGCATTGGTACCAGGATGTTCAAAGCCATCACCTAACCAAATTGTACTTCTGATGACAAGGAAGATGTGGATAGATGATATCCTCAAAATGACCTTGAAGATAATTCCCAAGGCCACCGTTCATCCCACGGCATAGATTTGGCTACTTTCAAGAAAGCGGCTACCTCTCCAAAAGTGAAAACACAATTCTGAAAGGTGAAGTCTTATATGGGATCAAGCAAAAAGACAAGAAACATCCTGTTTCCTTGAAATTATGGGCAAACAAGGGTTTGCGTGACTTACTGTTTTAACATCAATTGCAATTCTGTTATATCCCTATTAATCAACTCATTTCTTATAATGTGATGCCCAGAATGTCCAAACTGGACTGAAATGTACAAATGTTATAACTATAACTATGACCAAAGCCTTTAAAACAAGTACATAGGAAAACTGATGCTATAATCATGGACATATATATAGATGAACAGAAATGTGGGCTGTGACAATCATGTTCAATTTGTAATGGTACAAGGTCTAAAGAAAACAAAAAATAGCATCTAGCTATCTATTGTGTAAGGTATACAAGAAAATCATTATCATAAACTTGTTGCCCAAGATGTTTCTCCTGCAGCTTTCTGGGAATAATTGTAGATTTCTAGGGCTATTGTGTCACCCTAAGTAAAGTTCAGTGCCATTATCCTTAATGAAGGCTGTAGCAGTAGCCCACCTCATTACTACTGCCACTGATACATAAATATGTTTTGTAAAAATGAATTCACAAATTTAAAAGGTCACATATAGGAAGAGTATGTTGTAGTAAAGACACCTAATCCACAATGCATTTAATAGCAAAGCAGGCAAATCATGCAAGCTCTTGGTGAACTGGGATTTAAATATGCATTTCTGCAATTACTCTTGAATGGTTAATGCTATATTCCCTAGAGGAACTACTAAGATCCAAGTAAATAACCCGATCAGTCCAATCCATACCGATGTATTTAACCCCAATTATTTACCCAGTTGATCTTATGAAGATTAAACTAGTTTAAGTTGAGTTCTTTCATTTAATGTTTTCAGAAAATATACATCAAATTTAATTAACAGGAACAACAACATCAGCTGTCTTAAATTCCACTCCATTCTTCTTAGGCTGCTGTGAGGACTTAGGGGAGTTCATTATTATGGCTAGCAATGGAAGGCAACTGCTCAGCCTGAAACCTTGGTTCCTGGCCAGGAACAAACAGCTTAGTACAGTTGCTCCTTTTGGAGATGGGCAGGCAAGAGTGAGACAGGCAGACAGAATGGGCTGATTCTCTTGCTACTCATAATGTGCTGGTAAGCACATTTTGTGCTCCTTTTCTGACGATTCCTTTATAGCAAAGGAACATATGGTGTAAGTGATCCTTTTGAAAATCCTTAAAAGGATGGGTGCTCTTTTGCCCTGTGTTACAGTTTTGAAAAAGCTTTGCATTGCTTAGTTCCTATCTTTAACAATAGAATGTTGTGGCTTCCCTCTCCATGTTACCCTGAGTCAAAAGAAAAGATGGTTGATGTCATATGTGACTCTGCCTTATTGACTGCTGGGAATAGTGGAGACAGATTCTCTGTAAGTGTTCAAGCCTCTCTACTTTCCATTCTTATTTTTGTAAGACTTATGGCTAACTCTGCATGCATAGTGTCTCTAGGAGAGGAATGGCAAGTAAGATCTAACCACCTACTATATCCATTTTCTGCCACATCTGGGAATCTTCCTCAGAGGAAGCTTTCTTTTCTCCAACAAAACACATACCTTCCTACTAGCCATTCTGATTTCAGTGGACTTTAATGGATTGTACATGGAACCTGCATGGACCACTAATGCGTAAGACTACCAGATGTCTTATGAAAACAATGAAATCCAGTCTACTTTGTTGTAAGTAGACTGGATTGTTTTCAATCCTATAGAGCCTTTTTGAGTCCCAACACTATGTGATGAACAGGCTTGTATGCGTAGTTCAGTAAGTTAATAGTAAAGCATCTGTTTACCTTGGCTAAAATACAACAACCCCTATTCCAATACTCCTTCATCCTGATTGTGTGAGGGCTACCTAGGGCTGTTCTGACAAATGCAACCACACATCCTCAGAGTCATGTGCTTCAGGGAAAATGCTATCTTACTTCCTAGGTCTCTAGAGCAGGAGAGGGTTGGACATTCTCTGTGAACAAGTAGAATGTTAAAATACAAGCAACAGCTGGAAGAGTTCCCAGTTGCTCCTTCCATCTGCAGCAGTTGGGAGTCAACAAACGTATTAAAGGAATTTGGTAATGCATTCAATGTGGGGCTGGGCTTGCTCCTTGTTCTGAAGCTGCAGCTGGTGCTGAATGTAACATCTAGGGGACTTACTGGGATGCCTACTTTTGCACACATAATATCCATGCTAGAAAAGCTGTACTGGCTGTCTCTGAGCTACTGAGTCATGTTAGTGATATGCTACTGTCATACCAAGGAACTAAACAACTTTGCCCCAGGATAACTAGTAGATCACCTTCCCTATATATACCCAACTGACTGTTAACGATAATTGGAAGAAGCCTTGCTGGTCATTCCATACCTCCTGAAAATGCAGTCTTTCATCTAGGCTTTTCCAGGACTACAACTCAGTTAACCAGGCTGCTGTATTTTAGACCTCTTTTTCTGCTTTTTATCCTTATTATTGTAACTATGCTTTTTAAATGTAATTTCAATTATGGTTTTAATATTCACGTGGACACTGCTTATAAAAATAGTATAAATAAATAGGACAGGATATTGTCAAGGATATTGGCAATGATTTCTATTTTGATTATTTGCCCTTGGGCAGGTTAAAGAGCTTTTCTTTTCCAAGCCTCAGGTTTCTCAGATCTCAGTTCATCTCCCCTAAATTAGTCGCTGCTTAAAACTCCACGAGGGGGGGAATTCCTCCCTCCATCAAAAGGGCTTTTCTTTTTTCTATTATCCAGATTAATATTTGCTTCACATTCTTTCACGGGTAATATTTTGAAAAGCAGAAATGCTCACCCAGCAGGTCTGATGTGTTCCAGGATTTTATTCTTCACTATAACCAGTCATCAATGGCTTGCAGGGAGTGAATCTCTCCCTTGTGTCGTTCAATGGAGAAAATCCCAAGTTCCTCCCAGCAGATGTGGAGCCACTGCTCCACCCTGGCCAGAAGTGTGCTCCGGCTTCTAGTCCCTGCCCCAACAGGGCTTGGATGGGCCTCTCATGGCCCCCTGTCGAACAGATTACCGGTGTGATTTACAGGAGCCCCATTCTTCACAGCCGTCTTGCCACAATGTCAACCGGAAGTTGATATTGGCAAGGCATCAGTCAATAATCACATCATTAGACCATGCATCCTCCTGTCTTAACTGTGCCTTTCTTATTCACATTTGAGACGATGGCTGTTTTATCCAGGTCCTTAAAAATAATGGGACTTATTCCATTCTGAGAAAACTTGGAAGAACAACAGAAAGGGGAAAATAGGTAGACTTTTAATTGTAAGTGGACACTGTTTACCCCCTTTATGTAATATGCCAAATGGTGCAGTTGCAGACTAAATCTTCCTTCTTTATTCAGCCCAGTGGAAGTATTTTTGTTGTCTATGTTTTTCTTAAAGGTTTTGTTACATGCAAACTTGTATTATGAAAGGAAAAATCCCTCTTTACAATGCAATAATTCATATCTATATAAATGGACATATGCATGTACAAATACTTCAAAAATTTTGTTGACAATCATGATTCTTCCTCCCACATACTTTCTATAGTTCTGTAAGTGTCAAAAACAGGAAAGAAAATGATTACCTGGCAACGGTCTCAAGTACATATAACTATGATGAGAGTAGTTCCATTGAAATCTTTGACAATAATTAGTGCACTTCTTAAAATCTGGCAATTATCTCCTTCCTTTCCCCTTCCAAGTAAGAACATACTTCTTGTTGGATGCATGATAGCTGTTCAAAAACTTCAAAATGGTCATCTAGCTAATTTATGTGAGAACATTTCATTCTCACTTAACTTCAAAATATGGTGCTATTTTCCAATTTGCTTGGTGCTCCCTCTCATTATCTACTAGGAAGAACTGAACAGTCTTTAGAAGGTGACAGTACAAAGGCTTCACAAATTCATGTTGAACCTTACCATAAGCTTGGTTAACTTCACACACACATGTTTCAACAGCATCTAACAATTCATATCCCTGTATCTGAGTGTCTGTCTATCCTTCTGTGATCAGTCGTCAAAAGGCTCTTCAGAACTTGCCTTCCCCAGTAGATTGGATATTTAATTTATCTAAGATTCAGGGTACTCATATAATGAGGTACTTCACTGTTTTCTCAGTGGGACAACATCAATGTGGGAGGAGGGATTTAGACCAGGAAAATGGCTGAGGCTGGTTAACACTTCCATCAGCATCACAGAATGGATTGAATCTCCTCCACAGTTACTTGTAAGAACAAATTAAGAGCTTTGATTATAGATCACCATAATTTTATCCAGAGGCAGTTTCTTTAAGTGAGATTTTATAAATCAGGCATGGACAACTTGGGACCCCACCACTCCCGGATGGTTCAGTTGATGACTCCCACTCGTTCTACCTAGCATAGCCAATGCTGTTGACTGATAGGAGTTGTAGGCCAAAATATTTTGAGAGCCACAAATAGCACACCCTTGCTACAAGAGGAGATTGAAAGCTGTAAAGAAAAGGTGCTGCTGTACTATTACTTTTGTCTTGAAGGACAGTAAAGATAACTCCTTGTTTTCAGGTAGTGAAATATGGAAATTGCACATACTGCGCCCCTTCCCAAGCTGATAAGTGCTTCGGCAGACCAGTGGGACAATCCTCATAGAGGCTGTCCTTCCTTTCTTCTTTCTTTTTCATGTCTTCTGTAACTGGATTCACCAGTCTTCTCCATTATACTTAATGGAGACAACACAGACAACAACACTTAGAAAGATTATAAACCAGGGTCATAAACCATATTTTAGTCCTTTCTTGGGGGGAAAAACAGGGGAAGAGAAGTTCCTTATGACTTTAGATGGCCACAGCAGAAGAGAGGAAAGGCAACAAATAAGCCAACATTAGCTTTGAATTATACCTGAATTTTTTTAGGGCCAATCTGATGCCTGCTTACACAGAAAATTCCTATAACTCTCAGCATTCACAATATTAATATCGTGTGCATTGAAAAGATGTCTTGTTCTATTATAACTGATGCACATTTGTTTCTTAAAGTGGGATCAAACGGCCTTTCGACACTGTTTCAAAAATTAATTATACAAAGGCAACCAGAGCATGAGATGGGTACATTTTTTATGTCTTAGAGATCTAAATAAAGAGCTACCAGCCATTTTCTGTCACACTGGATAATTAACTTTTATACAAGTTATCTGACATGAATGCCTCAGTAAAATAAGATTTGAGTGTTTTACTTCCAAAGTGCTTGCTTACACTACAGAAACGCTAGACAAGTATTCACTTATGGTCAATGAGACCTCTGGGTATGCATATGTATGTTGTAGCAAGATGGGAAAGGGAGCCCTGTTAAGCCCTGGTAAAATTGATCAAATCCTAGTAGAAGTCCAATAATTTCAACAATTTATATACATTTCATCTGTCTCTTATCCATATATTACCATTTGAACCATTTTCAGGTGCATATTCTTGCTCATGAGATTCATTTTGCAGACACTTTAGCCAACAAATCAACTGTGAAATTTCTAGGAGCCATGTTTGGATGCCTTATGAAGGGGAAAACTATCAGTGGCTGCTGTTCTGGATGGCCATACATGAATTCTAGTGTGCCTATTTACTGCTTGCTGGGAACATGAGTAAGGGGCTGCTGTTGTCCTCATGGCCTTTTGGTGGGTTTCCTATAGTCAGTTGGTTGGTTCCTATGTGAACCAAATGCTAGGTTAGTTGAACCCTTGCTCTGATTCAACATGAACGTCTATTCTTTGGTTTCATTCATACCCCCAGTCTACATGCTGACCACATGTTCAGCAGGGTGGGACAAGGAGTGACTAAATTCAGCCCTCCTATCCAACCCCAAAGCAGTAGATAAGTTTATTATTACATGACAGTGCCTCGCAGCTCTCCATATACAGAAGGTGGCTTCCATTTCATATGAACAAATCATGCAAGAACACATTGTTAAGGGGATGGATCTAGTCTTATATCTTCCTGTTTAACTCTTTACATGTTTGGTACCCATGAACACAAAATACCTGAACAGGTGTACTTGTTCACATAAGAGATATACTGTTTCTTATCTTGAAATGATTAAGATAAGCAGGGTGAAAATAAGCTATAGAAGACTGTAAATAAAAATAAATAACATTACCTTTTACTTTTCAATCTCTCTTGCTTAAGAATATGTGACTCTATATAGACCTGTATGCAGCCAGGATGTTAGTTTTGTTAGCATCCTTTCACGCTACATGATGATGTTTTGACGGTTGTTTTGTGTTTTAGTTTATAGAATTTGGGGTTACTATCTAAGAAACAAGTAATTATAGTATTTACTATTGATTGTTTTAAAATTGTTATATTTTTGTATGTTAGATTTATATTATGTATTTTTAGCAGTTTATTCTTTGTAAACCTTACACAATGCTTGGTCTATTGGTTGGCATAGAAATCTGATAAATAAAATGATATGATATGTCATCCTATTCAGTATGGATTATTCAGGATGATTAGTACTTTGAACATATGAAGCAGAGGCCAAGTTCTCTTGTATTAACCTAACCAGTAACTTCATTAAACTTTGTAGACTTTTATTGTGCTAAATCTTGGCACCATAAACATTGTGAGATCCTTTGTATTTAGGAATTCTTGAACAGTTGGTTGGTGAGTTTGGTGGTGTCTAATGCAGGGCAGATAGCTGTCATGTGCAGAACCCATTTCCACACATTTTTCCTAATCTAGTAGAAGAAATCCAGGTCAGTTGAAGAGAGCATAAATGGAAAGGTCTGTATAATGTTAATCAGTACAAATGCAGGAAAATTCCAGTGTACATACCAGCAAAAGAGGTAATAATGGATTGGGAACTGATAATGAAGGTGCTCCTTCATGGATCACTGCCTTGCCATGGCGAAGGGGCTTGTGTAGCTCAATGAAGCTATGAGCTATGCCATGAAGGGCCACCCAAGACAGACAGGTCATAGCAGAGAGCTCTGACAAAAAGTGATCCACTGGAAAAGGATATGACAACCCACTCCAGTATCTTTGCCATGAAAACCCCATGGACAGTACCAAAAGGCAAAAAGCTATGACACCAGAAAATGAGCCCCTCAGGTCGGAAGGTGTCCATTATGCATCTGGGGAAGAGCAGAGGGCTAGTACTAGTAGCATCAGAAAGAATGAAGTGACTGGGTCAAAGCCGAAAGGACACTCAGTTGCAGATGTATCTGGTGGTGAAAGGGGAGTCCGATGCTGTAAAGATCTATACTCCATAGGAACCTGGAACATAAGATCCATGAATCAAGGCAAGCTGGATGTGGTCAAACAAGAGATGACAAGACTGAACATCGACATTTTAGGAATCAATGAACTAAAATGGACATGAATGTGTGAATTTATTTCAGATGACCATCAGGTATACTACTGTGGGAAAGAATCCCTCAGAAGAAATGGAGTAGCCTTCATAGGCAATAAAAGAGTAGGAAAAGCAGTACTGGGATACAATCTCCAAAGTGACAGAATGATCTCAGTTCGAATCCAAGGCAAACCATTCAACATCACAGTAGTCCAAGTCTATGCCCCAACCACTGGTGCTGAAGAGGCTGAAGTAGACCCTATGAAGGCCTACAAGAATTAAAACATTCTAGAATTAACACTCTTTTCCAACAACCCAAGAGACTCTACGCATGGACATCACCAGACGGTCAACACAGAAATCAGACTGACTATGTGCTCTGCTGCCAAAGATTGAGAAACTCTATCCAGTCAGTAAAAACTAGACCAGGAGCTGATTGTGGTTCAGATCATGAGCTTCTTGTTGCAAAATGTAGGCTTAAATTGAAGAAAGTAGGGAAAAGCACTAGACCACTCAGGTATGACCTAAATCATGTCCCTGATGAATATACAGTAGAGGGGACAAATAGATTTAAGGAATTAGATTTGATAGAGTGCCTGAAGAACTATGGATGGAGGTTTGCAACATTGTACAAGAGGTAGCAACTAAAGCCATCCCAAAGAAAAAGAAATGCAAGAAAGCAAAATGGCTGTCTGAGGAAGCTTTTCAAATAGCTGAGGAAAGAAGGGAAGCAAAAGGCAAGGGAGAAAGAAAAAGATACACCCAGTTGAATGCAGAATTCCAGAGAACAGCTAGAAGAGATAAGAATGCCTTCTTAAATGAACAGTGCAAAGAAATAGAAGAAAACAATAGAATAGGGAGGACCAGAGATCTCTTCAAGAAAATTGGAGATATGAAGGGAACGTTTCATGCAAAGATGGGCATGATAAAGGACCAAACTGGCAGGGACCTAATAGAGGCAGAAGAGATTAAGAAGAGGTGGCAAGATTACACAGAACAACTATACAGGAAAGAGCTTAACATCCCTGATAACCACGATGGGGTGGTCACTGACCTCGAGCCAGACATCCTGGAATGTGAAGTCAAATGGGCCTTAGGAAGTCTGAGCAACAACAAAGCTAGTGGAGGTGACAATATTCCAGCTGAGCTATTCAAAATCTTAAAAGACAATGCAGTAAAAGTGCTACACTCAATATGCCAGAAAATTTGGAAGACTCAGCAGTGGCCATAGGATTGGAAAAGGTCAGTTTACATTCCCATCCCAAAGAAGGGCAATGCGAAAGATTGTTCAAACTACCGCACCATTGCGCTCATTTCACATGCTAGCAAAGTGATGCTCAAAATCCTACAAGCTAGGCTCCAGCAGTATGTGGACTGAGAACTACTAGAAGTACAGGCAGGATTTCAAAGAGACAGAGGAACTAGAAATCAAATTGCCAACATACGCTGGATCATGGAGAAAGCTAGGGAGTTGCAGAAAAACATCAATTTCTGCTTCATTGACTATGCTAAAGCCTTTGATTGTGTGGATCACAACAAATTGTGACAAGTTCTTAAAGAGATGGGAGTACCAGACCACCTTAGTTTTCTCTATATGTGGGTCAAGAAGCAACAGTGAGAATTGGACACAGAACTACTGATTGGTTCAAAATTGAGAAAGGGGTTCGGCAAGGCTGTATACTGTCGCCCTGCCTATTTAACTTATATGCAAAGCACATCATGAGAAAGGCCAGGCTAGATGAATCACAAGTTGGAATTAAGATTACCAGGAGAAATAACAACCTCAAATATATAGATGATAACACTCTAATGGCAGAAAGTGAAGAGGAACTAAAGAGCCTCTTGATGCAGGTGAAGGAGAAGAGTGCAAAAGTTTGCTTGAAACTCAACATTAAGAAAACTAACTTCATGGCATCCGGTCCTCTCACTTTCTGGCAAATGGATGGGGAAGAAATGGAGGTAGTGACAGATTTTATTTTCCTGGGCTCCAAGATCACTGCAGACGGGGACTGCAGTCAAGAAATCAAAACACGATTGCTTCTGGGGAGGAAAGCGATGGCAAATCTAGACAGCATACTGAAAAGCAGAGACATCACCCTGCCAACAAAAGTGCATACAGTTAAGGCTATGGTTTTCCCAGTTGCAATGTATGGCTGTGAAAGTTGGACCATAAGGAAGGCTGAGCATCAAAGAACTGAGGCCTTTGAACTGTGGTGCTGGAAGAGACTCCTGCAAGTCCCTTGGACTGCAAGGCAATCAAACTGGTCAGTCCTAGAGGCGATGAACCCTGACTGCTCTTTAGAAGGCCAGATGCTGAAGATGAAACTCAAATACTTTGGCCACCTAATGAGAAGGAAAGACTTCCTGGAGAAGAGCCTAATGTTGGGAACAATAAATGGCAAAAGAAGAAGGGGACGGCAGAGAATGAGGTGGCAAGATGGAGTCACTGAAGCATTTGGTGTAAGCTTAAGTGGACTCCAGAGGTTGGTGGAGGACAGGAAGGCCTGGAGGACAAAAGCAATGAAGGTGCTACTTAAACTGTACTGAATTTGCCATAGGAGCAAGAGAACAAGAAGAATACATCTTCAGAATGAGGACAGTTTCCGGACATAGTGACATAAGCATGTGAAGGCAACTGGAGCTGTTCATTCTGTGAGCCATGTGTCAAACCAAAGTAGATGACATAAATTAGTAAAATTAAAGGCAAAAATACATAAGCAAGTGTTCTACGAATACTTTTGATGTTGAATGAGCAGACCAAATTCTAAAGGAAATAATAGAGGAATGCATTTTATTATGTACATTTTAGTGCACATATGTAATTCCTAATTGTTAACTTTTGAAGATAACTCTTAACAGGCCTCTCATAAAATTAGCAATTGAATTTATAGATGATAGGGTTGCCAGAAAATAAGAAATCATGCTATTATCTTCACATTTCACTAATGTGGGCAATTTTTGGAAAGCAGTCCAATTTATGTGATTTGTCTCTCAATGCATTTTAAGTGCATCAATTGATGATATTTTCATGTGAGCTTTTAGGAGTTATGTGTCCTGCTATATGCTTCAGTTATAGAATTTTTTGTTACAATACAGCCTGAAGTATTGTCCTAATGATGGTCTACAAAATAAAGATAGCCATTGTAGAAAGCTGTGTGTTCAACAGCTCCGCACATATCATCTATACGTTTTATTTTGTACCTTATTATATGAGAATCTGACATATGTACACATCTCTACCAGGTGGAATACTGTGCACAAATTCTTCTCTTCTTGGCTGCACAATTCTTCTCTTTTCTTCACAGTCAAGGCTATGTTGTGGAAGCATTTATAAAGGATAAGGCTAGAATCAGCATTTCACAGGTTATCCCATAAGATTTCATACATTTAGTTCTTTGAAACACCTATTTAAATGGGCTTTTTATTCAGGTGATGCTAGCTCATCATCAAAAACTCACTGACCAGTTGTTAGACTATTCTTACATATAAAGAATAGCACAAAGTCTAGCATTTAGCACATGCAAAAGATAATACAATAATTTTTGGTCTCTACCTCATACATTAAATACTCTTAAACACCCCAAAATACACTGAATAAGATGGAATATTCTCCTTATTAACCATCAGTTTCATTTCATTTATTACATTTCCATACCACCTACTATTCCATTTGGGTGGTTTATAAAGACTAAGACCCTAAATATACAGAATATAAAACTAACTTACAAAAATATAACAGTGCCAAAACACTCAACAGTAAAAACTTGTTTGTGAAAGCCAAACTCTAAGTTTATAAACTGAAACCACAAACCAGCAATCAAAACACCATTCTGCAGTTTTAAACATTCAGAATTTAAAAAGCAACATTCTGGCTGATTCTATGGAGATCTTTATTCTTAAAAAAAACAAAAACCCTCTAACATTGACTGATCTGGGGTCTTTTTGTCACCCCAGCAAAACTGATCAAGGTAAAACAAATGTTCCACATGGAAGGATTTTTTTTTCTTTTTCAACTGAATGTTTTTGGGATGTTAGAAACAGCATAAGGTGGATTCCAGGTTTCAAATACTGAAAGCAATTTAACATTTAATCTGTATGCATACATATATATCAACAAAATATGAATGAATGCTCTGTCCTGTCAGTTTAAAGTCAGTATAGAAATGCTTTCCCTTAATAAATTTGACGTTATTTATTTCGCTGAATGGGGTCACTTCTCTTCCTTGCATTCAAAACGGACTAAAGAGGACTTTAATTTATCTAAATTTCACCCTAAAATGTTCACACTGTACGAAAAGCACCCAAACAGCTAATTGCTATGTAGATTTGGGGATATATTTAAGGCAACTGAAAAATGTAAGTAGCTGAAATTCAGGGACTGTATTTACTACCTTTCATTTTACAATGACATAGACAGACTTGATTGGTGTAGTTTTGGGGTTTGTTTGTTTTAAATTACCCAACAGAATGTAATCCTGGAGAAGAAAAGTCACTCCATGATGCATGGTGGCAGGGTGACAGGACACTGAAAAGAAAAGGCTATGGATCTTGGATTAGAGATTCAGTTATCTGTCAAAGATGCTTTAACTTAGAGTCCTGAAGGAAGGCTGGACTTGATGGCCTTATAGACTCCTTCCAACTTCTAAGAATCACAGAATTTTATTTTATCTGTGATTCTTTGAGTTCATGTTTCATTTATATTTATTAAGTCTCTTCTATGACTTTTCAGATGTGCTTATTCTATACCTTTGATCTGAAAAATAGTCTTTTCTTGAAAAACACCAGCAAGAAGACCCAACAAACAACTACACACCCACACCCTCACACACACAATCCAGTTGCCTTATCCAGGTATTTCATGTAAGGGTGGCCCCACCTTGTTGAAATCAATGCATGTGCTGGTCCCACTTCTAGATTCATGCCTGATTGGTTCTGTGGAATTCAGTGGAAGAATGACAGAGGATCTTACTTCTGAGGAGTCTGCGTTTGATCCAAATCAAAGACTAATGATTTACATTGCAGTGTTATAGTGGAAACCTTAGGAACTGAGAACCTGGCACAGCCTAACTCTTCAACAGACTTCATAATAATTGGAAGTTTAACATCCTATCAGTCTCTGCAACAATATAATATTTCATATCACATTCATGATTTAGTATCTGATATGGTGAGAACAGAAGAATGAAATAATTCTGAAGAGGAGAAAGTATCAGGTACATCACTCAGGGTGAGACATCAAACCAAGAGGGTGGATGCGTTATGCTCCTGTGGCATCCCCCAAATGTATGGGCTCAAGTTTCAGGTCGGGAACAGTACACAGAAGAGGACTATTAGCTATGCTTATTCCAGTATTTAAAGCAGGACCTAGCTTATGAGTGATGGAGATCAGTGAATTCTAAACTTATTTATCTCCTAGGCCTGAATTCTCTTGACTTTATGAGCTCTTGTTTCTGATGTTTTGGTAAGAGCTCTTGTATATCAGTCATTTTCGGGGAAATAAAATGATTATTTTTTATTTAGCAAGATAGTCTATACACAGTTAAGTTGAGGTCCCATTCAGTAAATAAGCCAATTGTTTATGGTGTATAGTTTAAGTATTGCAAACTATTTCTCAAGTTGGTGAAATGTATTTTTTCTGTAATCTGATCTATTGAAATGAAAGCCTGAATACAAAAAAACTTTTTTGTTGACTTGCCTGAGGATCCAGGTAGCCAAGATGCGACAGGTTCAGACTGAAGGAAGCAATATTTATATGTGTAATTTACAAAATGGGAACAGAAATCCTGGTAAATCAGGTTTGTCCATTTATGCACAAACATGTGTAGAAGACAACTTGCTTTGCTCTAAGCTAATCACACATTGGCTGAGAATGTAGTCACCACATATTTTGTTAATGGGGAGTAGTTATCCCTGTGTACTCTACTTGTACCTTCAAGCATTGCAACTAATTGCCAAAAGATGTCTAAAGTCTTGCAGTATAGTTGGGGATGGGTAGAAGGAAATGTTGTGGGTAAGAATGTTAAACATTCCTCTTAAGTGGTATTTCACTGCAAATTAAATAATGTAACTTTGTAGCAACATGGATTTCCAAACCTGGGTCTGGTTTTAAATGCCCATATCATACTCAATTAATCAATTGGCACAGCTGCCCATTCAAGGACCTGGAATGGATAGTAGGTTAATGACAAATAAAATATGAATAATTAGATGAGAAGTATGTTATCCCCACAAATTACATTTTGTTACTGATTTTTGTGTCGCTGGACTGTATTTAATCTTGTATGGAGACAGCCAAAAATGTCATTAAAAATAATTTGGATAATTCAGGACTCCATTGTCACATGGCAGAAGCAGCAACAACAACATGGGTCTACATAAGGGATGCATAGTCATTTACTAAATCCAGCATGCTGATTCCAAAATCAGTCTTGCTTCTTTATTTTATTTTCCCCTTCATTGTGAGCTGGGTAAAATCAAGTATAAACATTTATATTTCCTTAAAATAATAATAAACAGTCTCTACTCTATATTTTAATAATATTTCTCTTTCATGCTGAAAGAAAGGGTATAACCAGATAGTTATAGGCTGCACTGTTCACTAACACAAACTACACTTTAAAATTCTGTGAAAGGACTGGAAAATTTCTGTGTGATCATATTTATACACAGGTGTGCTTGTGAAAAATGACTGTGGTGCCACTATTACCAGTATGCAATATGTTGCTATGTTTTTTCTCTACTCTTTAGGACTTCCTGGAGGCACGATTTGCTTTCACAACTGAAGCCTTTTTTTTTTTTTTTTTCAGATAAGCATGCACTTCAGCTTGTTGATTGGTTTGTCAATGTAAATAGACTGGGCTTAGCAAACTGTGTTGACATCACATGACCTTCCATTGTAGCAGAGAGAAAGATTGTTACAAGCACTGCTTGCTGTATATAAAATATTCCTCTGTAAATCCAGTTGCTTTGTAGAATATCCTCACTATGTAATCCAAGAATCTTCAGAAAGGAATAATTTTGAAACTGCATTTCAAATCAAAGTGTCTGCATGTTTACTTAAGAATTACTGATACAAAATGGAATGGTTTCGTCCCTTTTGAACAGAGTAGAAATAAATCAGACTACCTTTTTCATACTGTAGTATCTGTTCCTTTTCTAAGAATTTCCTGGAAAGTGCCACATCAGCTTTCAGCTGCTTAATTTTCTGAATATTTTGCCTTTATTTCTGAAAAGTGCTGTATTTATTCATATAACATGACATGTAACAATATTATACTTATTAGCCTGTTGCTTTATCCATGGTCCATAATGCCATCTGGTACAAAGCTAGCCTTCTTACTGCACGTGCACCATCTGGAACACCATCCATCTACATTCTAATTATTGTACAGATGAGATTTTCATTTCTACAGAAGCAACATATTGGCGGTATCCTTCACTGACTGCTTAATTTGGGAAAAATACAATGCAAAGAGTACACAACTGAAACAGAATTTGGCATCTTTAATTATTTTAGTTGATACATTTTTCATTGCCCTTTTTTCCAAAGCCATTTCAAACAATTATTACTATAGCAAAACCTACCAAAATCAACACTAAAATAATGATCATCAGACATTTTTCTTATGCTTTGCCTGTTATTACTACTATTGCCTATTATTACTATCCAGATGCTGATCAAATGCTATTTTCATTCATTAAACCCTTTAGCAGAAAGAAAATTGTGTGCTTTAACAGTACAGAGACATCAACCAGTTCAAAACAGGGAAGCAAGATTGTTAATGCGGTCTGGCTCATGAGAACATATTACACAAATCCTCTTCCAACTACACTGGCTGCTGGTTGAAGTCCAGGTCTTTTTCAAAGTGCTAATGCTAACATTCAGACACCTAAATGGCTTGAGGTCAGGTTATCTGAAGGATTGCTTAGTCAAATAGTCCCCTGAGGTCATCTTTGGGAGTCCTTCTCTGGGAGTAGAGCCCCTTCAAAAGGAAGTGAGGTGGGTAGCTACATTTGGGAAAGCTTTTCAGCTGTGGAATGAGCTTCCCAAAGTGTGCCTGTGTCCAACTTTGTATTATTTTTGGTGCTGGGTGAAGACCTTCTTTTTATTATTTATTTCCCCTGCATTTTAACATTTTAACTTTTATTTTTAATAGCGCATTTTATTGTATACTTCTGCTATGCTTCTGTGCTGATTTAATTGCATTTGCTGTTGTGTTTTTATTGTTTTAAGATAATTTTTGCTTGTTCATGTGTTTGAGAGTTTTAGCTATTCGGCATTATTTATTTATCAATGTGAAGTTCACACACACACACAAAACATGACCTTACAATAACTACAATGATTCACTAACAATAGGTATACATGAAGTCTATATCTATATGCTTATATAGGTGCTGTTACACAGCTTTCACTAGAAATACAAAGTTATAAATTTTGGAAAAAGAGGAGAAAATATCAATATACCTGTACGAATCTGCCAGTGGCCTTCGCTGTTCAGTACTGAAAGTGCTCTTGAGTCCTCAATCCATTGTGTCACAGGAGCTCAACATTTTTTCTTCCAGGTATTGTAATATTAGTATTTTGGTTCCAAAGGGTGCAGAAAACCCAGTAATGCTGACCTTGAGAATCTCAATACAGCAGGTAAATAATTTTCCTTAACCATAGGAGTATCTTTCTGTTACTAAATTTATCCATACTATGTCCCTCCCCACCCAAAAATGAGCAACACTAAATATCACCAAAATATGTAGGTAAGCAAATAATTCATTTGACTTAGATAAAGCCATATTAAAATGTCATTGTGGTACCCAATAAACATGGGACAAGTTTTAATGAATAAAATGTAACCTAAGATGTATAGTTCCTTCTGATACAGAAGCAAAAACAATATACCATTGATTAGGCAAAACAGAACCATCTAATTACTTATTAGTTTCATCTTTAAAACTCTGCATATCATACTTATTCACAGATAATAAGTATGTATAAACATAAATCATGGGTTAATATAATTGCACAGATCTGTCAATACTTCCAATATCAAGAGGAACTCAGAAGCTGTAAAAGGAACTGGATAAACTAGATTCTTACAAATGATGCAATTGCAAGTATTGTCATTTAACCAAAGCAGACAAGCCCTATTTGGCACATAAACCCAAAATAAATAAAAGGAAGAGGAAAGAAATATAAAATGTCATCCATGCTTATTAACTGATTCAAGTAAAACTCAACCTATCTATCCAAGTCCTCCATCTGACCACTTTCGTATCACTTTTTAAATCTGAATTTCTCCATAAAGTTAATTTAGCATGAAAGAATGAATCAAACTTTAATCGATGTGGCAAAATATTCCAGACCTCTCTAACTGTTACATAGTAAGAAACATCCTTTCTATTTTAGTGTACCATGAAATTAATGCAATTGATTTGGACAGATGATCCAGACATAAGGATTCCAAAACTGAAAGTGTGAAATTTTAGCAAATAAGCCTTGTGATTACAAAACAAGATCTGGAAAGCCAAGCTACCCTGTTTAATTTGAAGTGCATCCATTTCAAAGAAATTTGTGGTGGGAAGGATCCCCACCCTCAAAAATTATAAAATAAAGCATGGCATTTATGAAAACCATTAGAGGTAGAATGGAGGAGTTAATACAATAGATGGAGACTCAGGTAAGGATGCAAACCAGGTCATTATCTTATGCTGAACAAAAAGGATATCTATTATGCTTATCTATCATGTAAACCCATTGATGATCCTGGTATACATGGACTGGTCCAATGTGTTCTCAACAACTCAACCACTTTATGTGGTACTATGGGTGAAAATTATTTGCTTCTTCCAGAATATACCAGCCAATTTCTTTTCTTGTTCTAATTCTAGAGAACAAATAAAGCCATTATTTAGAAAGTCCCATTGATAATCATTAGGTTTCCAGGAACAATTTAAAGGATCAATGTTTTCTTTTTATGTATTTATTTATTCATTCATTCATTCATTCATTCATTCATTCATTCAATCATTCAATCATTTCTTTAGCATCAATAGTTGAAGAACATTATGCAAATATTACATTTATATCACATAGTGTACGTTTACTGTTACTAGTATTATTGTTAGCAGGCAGCACACAATATTTAACAAGCACCAATAAAAAAAATCAGAACCTCATTGAAACCTCAATATAGGCTGCGAGACTGACAACATGTGGGTTTCATTTGGGATAATATTCTATAATTGTGTGTGTAGTGGGGAGGGAGGTTGGCACCACCAAGAAAACAAGAAAGCTCTTTCCCTGTTTATTTCTTCAGGGCCTTCCTTAAAAGAGACACTAGCAAGAGGGTGATGATGAACACAGTGTAGGTTCCTTCTGGGAGAGATGTTCTGTGGGCACTTTTCAAAAAAGATTAAGCTGTAACTGAAAAAAAATGAAATGACATAAAAGTTACATATAATAAATAAATTTAGTGTTGACTTTTCAGACCTAAGTGGTTTTGGTATGTCAGTTCTATATGTCAAATTATACATTTGGAAGCAGTCACTGAGGCCATCAAATTTAGCTCCTCTGTTCAGTGCAGGGATCCACATTAAAGCATCATTACAAAGGACTCTTTAGCCATTACTTGTATATGTCCTGTGATAGAGAGCCCACCACCTTTTAGGCAATTGGTTGCGCTGTCTGACTGCTTTGACCACCGAGGAGTTTCCTGATGTTCAACTGAAATCTGCCTTTCTGAAATTTAAAGCCCATTGTTTTGTGTTAGTTTTTAATGATGGAGAACAGGCTGTGGCCGGCTTTTGGGTGACATCCTGGAAAAATGCTATCATATTGCTCACCCAGTCTTCTCTCTTCATGGCTAACCATGCTCAGTTATTCCATCTTTCCTCATAGGACTTACTTACTATGGTCATGATAATCATTCTTGCCCTGAACTCTGATTTTATTATCTGACCAGGTTAGGTGCTGAACTGTGTCACTACATTTCACCCCTCAGGAAAGATAAATGGTTGTCTCTTCAGCTGGCTGATTCAGCAGACAAGTCATTTAGGCCTTGGTTCAAATGCAATCTTGCTGTCCCAGTTGAGGGACAACAAAGGTCTAGATTGCTTGCCATTCTAGTATTGCAAAATAACAATTGAGAAACTGTCATGAGAGGAACCCAGATAGTTTTATATAAAATCACCTTTCCCATTTCTTCAGAGAGCCAACCAAATATTTTGACTCTTTTGATGGGACAGAGGGAGATAGCCCATCTGTTTAAGCAGCTGCACTGTTGCCTAAAGAAGAAGATGATTGTTGTTGTTTGTTATGATTGTTGTTGTTGTTTTTCCCCACAGCCATCCTGCTTCTATGATTATGGTTACAATTATTTGCACACATTTCCAAATGTTCAGCATAGAAGAAGTTCAGAAAAATATGTACAGGTCTGTATGTTAGTCCATTATGCTAAATTTTAACTAACCTTTCCAGTTGAAGGCAGCCAGTTATTATCCAAGTCCCAGACCTCACTCATTAGTGAGGACTTGAGCTGGCACCCTCGTTCACTTGACAGTAACAATGGTGGCTGCAGGAGAAAACTGGTAGGGAGGTTGGAAAAGAGGGGCCAGTGTGCCTGGCTGCTGCTGTTTGTGTGTCTGAGCCTTTCAGCTGCTATCAAGTAGTAGAATCTAGAGGTGGAGAAATAGTTGATGGATCCTACTTCCTAGTGTTTATCTGAATACAAAGTTCCCCACAAGTTAAGAAAAGCAAACAAAAATAAAGCCTAATGGTAATGGGAAGGGATCAGGATGGAAATGTTATCTCCAATGTCTATAATATTCCCTTGTAGGGGGATTCAAGAATACCATAACCTGCCCATAGCCTGAAATGGGAGTTAGGCAGTAATAGTCAAGATGGTAGAATAGGCAACTTTCCTTATAGTCCAAAATGGTATAATCCACTTTGACACCTCATTCCACTGAACAGATTTTCTCCAAACCAAGTTTTTTATTTATTTTAATAAAATGTATTTCACACCATTGTCATTACAACAGAAAATTAGAATTTGCATTTGAATAGAATGTTTATAATCCTTTCACATGGAGGTCAATACTACAATCTACACAGTGCAGTTTGAACAGAAATTACTTTTCTTTCTTCCTTTTTATTTTCTTGATTCTAGTAATTGCAACCCAAACTTAATGCAGTGGGCAATCTTTCTGAGAAGTGATTGAAGATCTGAACAAAATGGGCTTTCTAAGGTCCTTAAATTAATAGAGGAGATAATGAGTAATTAGGCATGCCATTCCATTTATGTTTTTCTTAATAATCTAAAATTCAGGTAGAATAAGTGCTTAGATAAAATGTTAATAAATAAAACATTATAAGAAGTTTCTAAAACTATCTTAAAATAAGAAGCTTCAGCAAGCTGCAACTGCCGTTAGTGGGGTTTTTTGTTTTTTGGGTTTTTTTTTGGTTTTTTTGGGTAAATTGTTCCCCTTTGGCAAAAAATCAATAAAATACAAAATTCTCTAATTAGCTGGAAACTCAGATGAAGTGCCCTTTCTTTTCAAATTTCAAATCATTATAAAGGTGGGGAAAAGCCTGGAGAAATTAACTCAGCAGAAAGAGCAATATGTAGATCACAAGATTTTTTTAAGCCTATTAATTAATTGGCTGCCTCTTGGCATCAGTAAAATCTAGCACAAAGATTCTTCATCAAAGCCCTCTGCCATGGTTAACCTCACCAAAATAAAATAAAATAATAAAATAAAATAGTTTCTCTGAGGGCTGAGCTGCCAATTTGTGTGTGTGTGTGTGTGTGTGTGTGTGTGTGCCTTTGAATACTTATACTCCAACTCAAGTGGTAGCTGTTGATCCACAACTGAGTAAACAGAACTATGTTGCAGCATTGGACTATAAAGCAAATACTAGTCTATTGCTTCTGAGAGCCTTTTTGATAGCTCAATCTGCTCAAGGCTCCAAACAGACACATTCCTAAAGATACGCCTTTCATTGTCCCCTCCTCAGAGTCACACACAAAGGAACAGACAGACAACAGATGGAATTGAATGACTTGAGCTCATTGAAGTAGTCTGAGTTCAGCCATGAAGCCTGGTCCACCTTCTTTCTGTTCTGGGTTGCATTTTGTTGCTTTTTATAGTAAGCATTTTGGTACACCTTTTTAAAGTATCCAGATATATACATTCAAAGTGAGAAAATGTGCTCCTCACAAATGCACATTTTGAGACTGGATATCTTTCTAATGGAGACATTTTGCAAACAAGCTTGGAACTATGTGACCCGTGTCCCCAAAATGCATTTACTTTTGCCCTCACATTTGGAAGAGCAAATGGAACAAGTTCTGATTTTAAATAAACTTAAATGAAATTCTGGTACATCCCTGCTGCGGCAATCCCCCCACTCACAGGCTGCTCTGAAAATAATAAAACTATTTAATTATTTTGACAAACATCTTTGGGTTTTCAGCAACTAACTCAAACAACATATTTAGACCTGAGTAGATAGCTGCTGCAGCAAGGACCAAATATGAGCCCTCAAAGTCAGTTCACTTTACCTTGATCTACTAAGCTTTCACTGGGCATTATATCAGGCCTCCTATTGTGTATGAATATTGCTGCAAGCATGTTCAGAAATATCCCTTGTTACTAGAAGCCCATGGGAAATGATGCTTCCATATTTTTAAGGTTTACTGATACTGCTGAAATCCAAGCTCATGTACTACCTGTTTAGTCTGACCCTAACCCTAACTCTAACCCATATTGTTTAGAGATACATAATATGAATTTTCTATTAAAGGTGAGGACAGTAGAAATAAAAAGAAGGCACCAGGACAGGAACAGAGATATGATAAACATTAACAGATTGCATACAGAATTTATTTATTTTTATTATTGATTCAGCTTTCTTGATGAAACAAGTTAACTTGACCATAAATAAGTCAGATGACTCAAAACACATTGGGACTTAATGAACTGTTCTAATTTCTCTTCATTCATTCCATTAGAATATTTGATCCTATTCTGATCATGGTCTGGAAGCCTTACTCCCCCCCCCCCCCACACACACACACATTTGAGGAAACCCTACAATTTGCAGTGACGTCCACATGAACACTCTTATTCCAAGATATAATTCCTTGGGCCCATTGGAAGTCTTGACTGATATGGGCTCCCTGGAGCTCTGTGCAGTTTGACTCAATGACACTGAAGGGTTTATGAATTGTTAAATTTAGCCAAGCGTTTGATTTTGGAATGTCAAAGATGGCTGGAGACTGAGATTTTCAGTACAGAAGAAGAAGGTATTGCACTTGCTGTCAGGTTATGGATGTGGGCGAGCCCCATATCTGATTCCTGATACATATTAAATAGAGTTGTTGTGTTTGTACTGGTGTGCAAGGCCTGACTTGTGCTCTTCCTCAAGACCTCATAAAACCCATGTTTTTGTTGAATCTGAAGTAGAGTGGTCGCTTACGCACCCCCAAAACTGAAGATTCCTATCTGCATGACATTTGCATAGGGTAAAAGAAGTAGAGATGAAGACATTCAAATTTAGAAATAAAAACTGATTTAATTAGAAATATACCAAATCTTACCACCACTGAGCAGACCAACCAGGGGAACAGTGTGACCACGGAGTCTGCTTTTCAGGTACTAACTGTTGATGGGCAATTTCACTGCTGTTTCTCTCTGTCCTTATAGATCATTGGCTATAAACTGGACTATGTGGCACTGCTGTCTGCCAGCTGTTCAAAAATACAGGACTTTCCTCTGTAAAGTAGGATACCAAACTACCCTTTAAAAGGAGATGAATTGTGGGTACAGCAGGTCATATCTTGTTTGTGTTATGCTAATAGGGACCTATCCAGGTGACTTCATGCATTTTAGAAAAAACTAGTTAAATAAAATAAAATAAAATAACTCACATCATTATATCAACAACAAGCAAAACCCCTCCTTTCCAAAAATCTTGAGTTTCCTGAATACAGCATACAACTCACAGGGTCTGATATTCTGTTATGTAACACTGTGAGCAGTGGAGTATCTATATGGTAATTGTTCAAAAGCATCTTCTTTTGATGGTGGTTGTAAGCTGATACATTTGTTTTGCATCCCACTCTAGGGAATTGGCACAGCTGGAGTAAACAGAAGCCAGTATCCAATGGGGAGCTTGAGGCCACAATATTCCTTGTTCATTTTGTAAACAATTTAGCACATAATGCTTCAAATTAGCTACTTGTCTTTTTCTGTCTCCCAATTTTGCTTCTTAACATACATTTTGAAAACATATTTTATGTTCATTTTCTCTATTTTTCAATAACGTAACAAGATATTCAGATACTGAGGAAAAACATTTCACATCACTAGGAATGCAGCACCAAGCGTAAAGATGAAAAACAGAAAGGAAGGAAGGACCCACAAGCATATGGGCAAACACTTAAAATGTGTTCCTCTGAGGTGGGAAGATGCCATAATAGATCGCCAATGATCAGGTCAGCATAAGCAGATAGTGCAGAAATAATTGTATTGTAACCAGATTCTTCCCTTGCTGAGTTTAGCCTTGATCTTCACATGCACTTTTGATATTGGAAAAAAGCACAGGGAGACTTAATTCGACGTTGATTTAAAAATAAAAACACCTAAATGCAGCTTCACACATTAACACCTTAGATTTCAGGAGTCAGATAATATGCTATTTTTCTGTCTTTCTGTAAGGCTATATGAGTTTCAAGGCTGAATATCCATAGCTACACCACCACCTTCCACTCTGGCAAGGTATCTTACTAGAAGAGAAAGATCTTGTCCTACTCTTCCTGACCCGTCAGTGCTATGATTGCAAAGGGATGGAGACTGGTACCAGAGGAACAGAAGGCAGGTAATGCAAGGATTCCACTGGCTGCTATAAAACTGTCAACATTGTTCTGTCTCATCACTCTGAGTAAGCGTGTCAAAGTACACATTATGGTAGAGATGGGGCTCATTCTTGTACATTGCAATCTGCTCAGATAGATTCATCTGATTCTGAGGAAGAGGTAGAGGAACGGTGGCGGGGGGCACAGGGATGGCAGAGCTGACAGTTTCAAGATTACTTAGTAAAATGTCTTAGTCAGAGCATGAGATTCTGTCTGCCTTGGAAAGGGGGGAAGGTTTTTCAGGGTGGCAGGGGAGCAAATGCAGGAAATCCATACAAAGTGACCTGTGTTCCTGCTGTCTAGCCCCTAAGCAGCAGGAACCACCCTGACAGTGGAATGAGAAGCTATTCTGAAGAAAGTTTTTGAAAGGGAACGAAGGAGGGGGAGTGTATCTTTGGATTCTTTACGTGGGCAGATGATTCTTCCACCGCTCCAGTAGCAGAGACTTCTTTGATTTATTCTGTTATGTAACCAGTTATATTTCAATAAAAGCACTATACTTCTAAAGTTTCACTTTCAGTTTGATAGAGAGAAGGAAAAAGAGAAATGACCTGTTCACAGCAGTTATGTCCATTGTGTACCTGATGTTAATCTCTTTCTTTCTCTGTTTCTTTTATTCTAAAGTAAACATGACACCACCACTCCCAACTCAGAACAGGACCATCACACACTAGAAGGGGAAGATTAAAGGCAACCTTCAGTTTTTCCAAATATCTCTCTATCCCATTCTCTTTTGCACTGTTTTGTGTGTTTTTAGTGCCCATTAGTGTCAAAAGAGACTTTTCTTTTCTTTTCCTTTCTTTTGTTTTGTTTCTTTGCAAAGGTGGGTAGATTTGGGGACAATGTTGCAAACGTAATTCTTCCATCCATGTGTGTGGTGGTACTGATCTGATTTATAACCATTCATACTGACTCTGGAGAAAACACACATACACAAGTTCCACAACTATATACTGTGCAATTAACATAAGGTTAGTTTGTCTTGAAGAAACTACATGCCTGGCAGATCTTGGAGAGAGATGGGGTCAGCCTGCCAAAGCAATTGAAACTGCTGGCAACAAGGAGCAATCAGATAGGTAAGAACCTGCTGGTGGTCAACTGTTCTCTTGGGTGACTAAACTTCTTGTTGATGCAGAACTCACCATTTGCTTGAATCCAGCTAGGTACAAGTTCTATGTCCTGAGTCCTTATCCTTGATTCCTCTCTAAGAACTTGGCTCCTGACTGTTTTAAGCAGTGCATTTATCCCTGGCCCAAATACACTGAGAAGCAAGCCCCACTCACTGTATCTTGCTAAGGCCTGACAGCAATGAGTTGCTCAGATAAGACTGTGCAGGTGTCCTATTCCACGGAGAAACAGTAGCTCAGCAATAGAGGGTTCCAGGAACTCAAGGTTCTACCCTGAATCCCTGGGATCATCAATTATGAAGAAGTCTGATTTGGTATAAGGTGCTTTCCACGTTTAGTGTGTGTGTGTGGGGGGGGGCAGCAGCTGGCAAAATAAATAATAAATAAATGGGAAAGCAACCACTGCACACTCAAAATTCCAGGCAAAGCCAGAAAAGTCTCTCTATAGCTAGTTAAATATCACCTGCTTGTGTTGACTCTTAGATTCTGGAAATATGCAGCATTTGTTGTAGGTTTTCTTGGCCTCTAGTATAGAAGGCTCTACAATGAAAAACAAAACCTTTTATGGGTAATTGAAAGCTAGACTTTTAATGGGGGCTAACTCCCATTACAATAATGCAATAGCTTCAGATGTCAGTCATCAGGCCAGAATGCTTCTTAGTTTCTAGGACCACCTTCCCAATGACTCTAAGCTGCACCTCAGAGGAACTAGCCAATACAATTCAGCCATTATTATGATTTTTTAAAATAACAATGCTCGAGCTTTTGGATGTGCGGTAACAAACCAGAAGGTAAAATAAGCCTGCTAAAGTTTCCTAGCATGGTGTTCACTTATCAGATATTCTAGGGGAGTGTCCTACCCTGTGCACACAAATGCCCAGTCTCTGAGTTACCTTCTTAAAAAGTGTCAGTCCAGTCCAGGGGTCAAAGCCATATGGTTAGTGTGTGTCTGAGTTCCAGTCGCCCTGGCCTGTTAACAATTAAAATGACGCTTAAATAAAAAGGTCTTCTCCTGGCACCGAAAAACAAATAACGACGGCGCCAGGCGGACCTCTCTGGGGAGCGCATTCCATAGATTGGGCGCCACCACAGAGAAAGCCCTCCTCCGAGTACCTACCCTCCTAATTTCTTTCACGGAGGGTTCCCGGAGAAGGGCCTCTCCCGCAGATCTCAAGGGGCGGGCGGGCGTATATGGATGTAAGCGCTCCTTCAGGTAACCAGGACCCAAGCCGTTTAGGGCTTTATAGGTCATCACCAACACCTTGAATTGGGCCCGGACTTCAATGGGAAGCCAGTGAAGCTGATGGAGGAGTGGAGTCATGTGAACATAACGCCCCGTCCACGTCAGCAGCCTGGCAACTCTATTTTGAACCAATTGAAGTATCCGGACCATCTTCAAGGGTAGCCCCACGTAAAGTGCGTTACAGAAGTCAAGGTGGGAAGTCACCAGCGCGTGTGTCACCGTCACCAGGCAGTCGTACTCCAGGTAGAGGCGCAGCTGATTAATCAGCCGAAGCTGAAGGAAAGCGCTCCTCGCCACTGCTGTCACCTGAGCTTCCAATGAAAGCTCCGGGTCGAGGAGCACTCCCAAGCTGCGGACCTTGTCCCTAAGAGGGAGTGCAACCCCATTCAGGACTAGGTCAAATCCACCCTCTCCAAAGCCTGATCTGCCAACCAACAGGACCTCCGTCTTGTCTGGATAGAGCTTCAGTTTATTGGCCCTCATCCAGCCCATTACCTCATCTGAGGAATCCCCCTCCAGGTAGGACATGACAGGGGAACTGTTGAACCATGGTTCTGTTAGTCAAATTTATTGGAGTTTGCCACATAAGTAAAAAGTGTCTGTCAAACATGCAACTTTATCTGCTGAAGGGAAGAACATTTGTATTTTGCTGCAGCACTCATGGTAGATTTTATATATGAAAATCTAGGTCTGTTCTCTGATCCGTTAAACATGTTTTACAGTCTCTTTTTGTGCCTTTGCCTATTTTAAGGTACATCATAAACAATCCATCTAATATACGCTTATGTTCATAGATTACTCATGTTGTTAAGCAGTCATGGAATAAAAATAGGAGGCCTCTCATGGTATACAAACTCGTTAAAGAACAAAAGACTCGAGATGGGAATAAATGGCAATTTCTCCCAAAGAAGAGATGTAACCAATGGAGCCCCACATGGTTCTGTATTAGGTTGAATGCTTTCTGGCCTATTCTGGAATTAGGAGTAAGTAGTGAAGTGCCCAAATTTGCTGATGTCACTAAAATGATGATGATGATGATGATGATGATGATGATGATGATGATGATGATGTGGTTAAAGGGATTGTGAGCAGCTCCAAAGAATATCTCCAAGCTGGGAAAATGGACATCAACATGACAAACATAATTCAATGTAAGCAAGTGTAAAGCAATGCATTTTGGATCAAAAAGTCCTTACTACAAGTATACACTGATGGGAACTAAGCTAGCAGTGACTGAGCAGGGAAGGGATCTTGGGGTAGTAGTAGAGAGTTTAATGAAAATGTCAGCCCACCCCAACAGTACTGCCAAAATCTCACTTCCCTTATACACATTTGTGATATGACTGCACTTAGAATATTGTGTCCAGTTCTGGTAGCCTTACATGAAAAAGGACATTACTGAGTTGGAAAAAGTACAGAGAATGACAAAATTGATCAGGATGTGGGAATGACTATGAATAGCAGCTAGAACAACTGGGATTGTTTAACTTAGAAAAATGATGAGTAAGTGGGGACGTGAGAGAGGTGTTTAAAATAATGCACAGTGAGGAGAAATCGGCGACATCCATAACACTCAAACCCAGGGTCATTCCATGAAGCTGATTGGTGGGATGTTTAAGAGATAAAAGGAAGTACTTCTTCATATACTTTATGGTTAAACTATGGAATTCCCTGCCACAGGAATTGGTGATGGCCACCAATCTGAATGACTTTAAAAGGAGATTGGACAGATTCATAAAGTGGGAAACTATCAGTGGCTAATAGCCTTGCTGGCCATGTGCTACCTTCTTTACCAGAGGTGACATGCCTGCGTACACCCATTGGTGAAGAACTTGTGCAGGAGGTGGTCTTGCACCCATCCTGCTTGAGGGTGCCTGTGACCAACTGGCCTGCCACCATGTGTACAAAATGCTTGAGCCGATGGACCTTTGGTCTGATCCAGCATGGCTTTCCTTATGTTCTTATGATATTATGATTCGTTTTGTCTCAATGCAGAAGGCTAAACCAGGTTGTCTTTCTTTGAGACAGTCAACCCAGTGTCCTCTGTTGCCGTTTTTTATTTGATGATTGCTTTCTCCAAATAATCATATGCATGTGTCTATGCTTGCCTGGACAAGTGCATTTCTTGGCACCACTGTGTTCTCAAGAATGTTTCCCAAGAAACACAGCTATCTGTAATAACTCTGTAAAATGGTCTAACCCGTCAGCTGTTCTTCTCACTGGCTTTGATATATTGCAATATCACACCATGGTCTGTATGGGATTCATAGCTAAATGCTTGCTTGGCCTAAGTAAAGTAACAGTTCAGCAAAGGTTATTTATTCTGAATGTTGTGCCTTTTGTGATCATTAAATATCCTGTTTGTTTGTTTTTTAACAGCTCAGGAAAAGAATTTTTTCCCAGCTATAAAAAGGTAGCACTGTGGCCCACCGTCAGTAGTTATGAGGGCTAAAGAAGAATTTCAGAACAATTTGCACATGACAATTGCTGTCTGTGTGGAAAGTTATCATTTCCATAACAATGCATTTGTCATTATTTCCGAGTATCTCTTTCTCTCTTTCTCATTCTCCCTCTCTCTCTCTCCCTTTGCTTCTTCCTCTCTTAACACAGGAAAGAAAATCATTGTCAATGTATCATGCAGTATACATTTTTAAAGTTGCAAAGAATGATTCTGTGGTTTAAAAGGAACAAACAAATAGGGCAGCTGGCGAGCAGCACAAATCTTGTGTGCAGCAATTCTCAATGAGATGATAGTTATTCACCGCCAGCTGTTCACAGTGCAGCAATGACTGTGGACCAATTGACCAGGGATTATTGCTTCCTCCCTACTTAAGGTGAAGTGTTTTCATATTCTATCACTACCACTGATGAAGGGCCATGTGGGGAGCAGTGGCAAGTGTTGCATAATAAAATAGTTTCCAACTAGCACTACCTTTTTAATTGACCTATATATATTGTAGCAGTCTAAAACTGGTCAGGAATATGACTCTGGCTGCTCCAACAGTTGATGCTCTTTTTTAAGCATATCAACCTTTTAAATTAATCTGACATACAGAAGTATGATGGCTTTTAACTGGGATGGCAGAAGGAGGTACAGAAGGTTGACGAGAGGAAAAGTACTATACGTGTGTCCCATTACACACATGCTATGAGTGGGACAGACTATAAATGAGCTCTCTTTATCTTGACTCTCCAGGCAAACCTGTTAGCAGCCAGTAACAATGTGCATATATTTGCATAGATAATGATCTGGATTTAAACTGGCTTGGACCACTGATTTCAGCAAGATGGAATGATTTTACATCCATGTGTTCTGTTTAATATAGCCATGTATCCTCTATCAACCAGCATGTACAATTTGCATTGGGTTGTATATCTCCAATGGCAACCTGAAAGGAATTGGATTTAAGACAATGAGGTTCCACAGTAATCAATAGACCCAACCAAGCATTGTTCCAAAATCTCCACTTTAATGGGCTTCAGTTTTGGCCAGCATATAGATGTAGGGTATTGCATGGTGTAGAATATCTTGGCAAGACCTGGGCTATTGGAGAAAAGGTAGAAAATTTAGTGGCTTTGGTATAAAGCCAGGAGCAAGAGTGATCCAAAGCACTGGGAGAGGCAGATGCCTCTGTCAAATTCATGAGGATGCATATCATGCTTGGCACCTCTGCTTTATAGTTCAATTCTCTGGGCAATGCTGATGCAGTATTACAAAGGCAGTGGCAAATTGTTCCCAGTTTTAATAGTGTGCATGCTTTCAGTTTCATGCTCCTGTACCAAAATTATGCCCAGCTGTACCTGCAGTGAAAATGTTTGGATTCCACTCTTGAGAAGGGCAGATGTTTCTCCCACATCTCAAGGAGAATGCCATTTTGATTTGTACTCTTCTATAGCCTGTTAAGTTTTAATAGCACTGCTGTACTTCTGAAGTTTCATCTGAATCTTCTGGAGAGGAAAAGAAGGAAGTAATGAACTGCTCTTGACAACAGGCTTAGATTAATTGTTATTCCCATTTTTCCATGAAAATCTGGTACCTGTGATTTTTTGAGGGGATACTAGAGATCACCAACAGAGGTGGAATACCATACTCAGGCACGGAGTCCATGTTTTGGTTCAATCGTTGGCATTTCTAGTTAGAGCTAGAAAGGAATCCTGTCTTTAACCTTAGACAGCTGGACTGGATGGACCAATGATATGACCCATCCGACCGCTTCCTGTGTTTCCTTGCTCTCCTAGGCAGATAGTTCCAGTCATATGTGTATTGGGGCTTACAAGGCAATGCACAGTGAGCTTCTAAGAACCAAAAAGTAAATTGCTTTCTATGCAAGCATAGGATTCCTGCTGCTATATCTTGAAAAGCAAAGCCTCCCTGCACTCTGGGAATATCCAGTGTCCAGTATGAAAAAAGGAAAACATTACAGATGTATTTTTCTTCTGATACCTTGTAGCCTACTCCTTAAACTGGCCCTGATCCATGTTTTCAGATTCTTATCTTCATCTATAAAGACTAAAGATATTATCATGAAATGAAACTGAAGAGTGTCAGTCTGTGGCCAGCTCCAGATTCTGAGTATGCCAAAGGAGACAGAATTATATTTAGTTCTAGCTTCAGACTTATAATTTGAGTCAAATTAAACTTATTTTTAAAATGCATTCTTTCCAGCTTGATTGGATGCAATCCTATGTAGGTTAGACATAAAAAGGTCTTTTCAGACAGAAAAAGGTCCTGCAATTACCTGAGGGTTGGTGGAGGTTGTGGGAATTTTTCTTTTTTCTAAAGACACATAGAATTATACCTTAATTTAAGGAAACAGGTGAAGTGAACACTTCTTTGAAAGTCTTTCTGATACTTAAAATTTCCTACAGATGCTTGTGACTCCAATGTTTTTACTAGCAGTGTGTTAAAACTCCAGCCAGAAAAGCAGTGCCATTGCAATTGCTCTGGGCTTTACACATGACAGTCTTCTATATCACAACTGGTTCATCATTCACAACAGCAACAGCAACAGCAAAAATAGCAGGACAGGAAAAATGTCAACACAGCAATCAATGAAGAAGAAAAAATACAAAGCAATAATAGCAAAGAGGCATTCTAAAGACGAATTCAAACTAATAAAGCTTTATCCCAATGGTATTAAATGCAAAAAAGAAAATCTGATTAGAATAGTATTAAAGTAGCAGTTAAGAGTCACAACAGATCAGGAAATGAATGAACTCAACTTCCACTTGCTGTACTAACTCATATGGATTAACTATCATTTATTTTTTGGTGTGCATTTTGTAATAATAATTTTTTAAAGGTACACTTCCCTTGAATGAGATTCACATGAAATTTGTCCATTTTATCTGCACTCTGTTCTTATTTGTCTCCCTTGTTCCAGGAATCATTTATTTCTTTGAATATTATATTAGCCAAGCAGTTTGCAATAAGAGGGTTCCTGTACTAAATGTACTAGTAAAGACTGATGTAATCTCAAATAAGCAGCATTGGCCATGTCAGATGCAAGGCCCACGAAGTTCAGTGGGGATATGGCACGGAAAGTCTACTTGGGATTGCGGCCTAAAACCCCAACAGCACGAGCTTATGCATGCTTACCAAGAAGCTGGTCCTTTATATTCAGTGGTGCTTAGTCCTAGGAAATTATACAGAAGAAATGCATACTAAATGAGATTATAGTAATGTGGCATATGTTAGCATCCACATAGCCCTTTCAAAAATAAATTATGCATTATTCCTTATTGCACATTTTAAAATTTGAGTCAGCTATTGAGACCTGAATACCAGTGGTCCACTCTGAGCACTGGGCTAAATCTACATGCTCCCTTCCTCAAATAGCAGGATTACTTCTATCAAGAAAGTAGTTATTCTGCTCAACCTCTGCTTATTCTCCCTATGGAGAAAGTAGATAGAACTAGCAGGTAGCTATCTGCAGCACCACGTTTTTCTCAGCCATGCTTCCAGGGGCTGGCAACATGATTAGTACAATAACCCAACAACATCCTATGCATTCTAATTGTTGTGTTAAGAAAATATTGCTATATTACACATAGAAAACCAGAATTCGAGCACTAAGATACTAATATATGCAAACTACTGGAAAGTCTTTCTGAAAAATAGAATTCCCTGTGGCAGGAAGCAGCATTCCAAGCAGTTTAGCATAGTTATGTGACAAGTTTCCATGCCCACATTTTAAGTGTTTCAGTTTCCATGTGAAATAGCACCACATACAGTAGTTTCCAGAAAACAAACAAAATAAAACAAAGTTCTTTATTAATTGTCCCTTACAACTATTGTTTAGACCAATTTTATTCAATGTGGTGATTTCCAGACGTTCCACAAGTATAAAACAATAGGCATAACCCTGATAGTTCCCTATGCTAGCTGGTGCTAATGGGAATTACAGTCCAAAATATCTGGATAGCAACACATTGTAAAAGTTGATGAGCAGACTCAAAGATGAGAGGCAGAGTGCAAATCTCTTGTTCAGGGATTTGAAAGTTAGGATTCTTCAGTATTTGTTTCATTGGAAACATCATGATAAAACAACAACAACAAACTAGCATGCACTATACTGATGAGCTGTATATAATCTACAGGTGAAAAATGTCTAGCATCAGAGTATAGCAAATCATCATTCAGATCCTAGTATACACATCATATGATAGTGCTCTGATGCTTTTGTATAGTCATGCCTCTGTGTTTTTTAGGTACAAGCAGAAAGAACAGGAAAAACTAAAGCATTATAGAGAAAAGAAATGCTGTTGCTCCCCTCTTGGATTTCAAGGAACTAGAAAATTTTGAAATAAAACTCAAAATGTGTGTTTAAAAATGTATGCACTAGAGAAGAGAAGAGAAGAGAAGAGAAGAGAAGAGAAGAGAAGAGAAGAGAAGAGCCAAAGATTAATTATCACTTTTAGGGACTGATTGGTTCTAGTATTATAGAGATATCGCTACATAATTTGTTAAACATGCTGTTGCCTTCTTGTAAAACAGCAGAGTTAAGCTGCAACTGCCCAGGGCAATGGAGCCATTTCTTGGCGTTTAGGCACTATTTCTTTAAGAATCCCTTATGCCTCTTGTCACTAAGAGCCACAATCTGAAGTGGTACAGCCAAGACACAGTTTTATTCTTTCACTGAAAGCTGTATTACACTCATGGCTATTTTTCAGATCCGTGAAATGCTTCCAGATAAATACGAACATCTGCATACATACTAATAACAGAGAGTGTTACTCTTAAAAATTTAAGGCAAAGCTTGCATTCATGTTTGCTTGCTTGTTGAAAGGATTGCTTTCATGCTGCTTATCCAGAAGGGCTCCCAGAGTGGATTCCATAAAATCAACACAAGACACCTGTTCTGTGTAGGCTTACAATCTAGATAGGTATGATACACAAGGAAAAAAGGATTAGGAAGGGAAGAAGAGAAAAAAAAAAAACAAGTCTCTCAGCAAGGTTTGTGGAATGGTTCTGCTCATCACTCTTGTCTTCTTCTGTTTAGCTTAGCAGTATATATTAACAGTACTCCCTCTTTAATGAGGTAGGAGGAGATACAGAGGCAGCCATTGGTCTCACACATTACTATAAAAACTCAAAGTACACTTACGATATATCCATTAACTTGACAACATGTTAAAGTGGTCCTGACTCACTCACATACACATATTGATCCAGTTTTAATTGTGGTGGCACATGCAGCTCTTTGGAGCTAGGGTGCTATCTTCACCATTTGCCTCATACAATAATAGAATCATTATCACATTATAAACAAACAAACAAAAAAAGCTTTCCCTAGAGGAAAAACTCAGTGAGTTCAATTCATACAAAAGATCATTATGAACCACATCTTATTTTCCTACTTAGATTTGTGATAGCCTGTTGACTGTAGTAGGTTTGTTAGCATGGCAAAGACATAATTAAAATGCAATAAAAGGTGTAAGAGGAGGAAGCATTTTTGATACAGTAGAGATGGCTGTAAAGCAAGAACTGACTAGTGCATAAAGGAGTAAGTGGGATACCATAAACAGAGTGTTGCAGCTCTTTGTTGGTACTCTGAAAATAATTATGTTTGTGAGCTTTCAGAAAGAGTCAGTACAACAATTACAGTCATCACCAGCTGACATGCCACCCAGGAATACCCTTTCAAACACCAAGCTTTCTGCAACATTAATGAGCTATTAAAGCAAGGGGAAATAGGACTCCCATGAGAAGCAGGTTCAGTATCATAGCTGAACACTGCTCTATGGGGTAAATCTTTACATATCCCTGATGATAACTGTTCTGCAAATGTCAGCTTGGAATCTTATCCCACCATCCACCCCTTTAATCTCATCAATAGTATTAATGAGTATTTTTGAGCCTACTTCCTTAAATTGTGAAGATGAAAGAGCAGCTTGACTTTAAGCTGAACACAGGTTTCCACCTAGAGTAAATCAGAGCACAATGTAAAACAGTTTTCCCTACTTTGGTGCTCTCCAGGTATTTTGAAGCTGAAATCCCAGAAGCCCCAGCCAATGTTCAGGAATTGTAGTGAGTGAGTTGTAGTAGCTGTGAGTTGTAGTGCACATCTGGAGGGTAGCAGCTTGGAAAATGCTGGTGTAAATAATTTGTAACAGGCAGCAATTGCTTTCTATCGACTCCCTCCCACCAGCGAATATTCCTATCGACTGGAGCACTTCCCTTGTTTCTCAGATTTTGGATAAGCTCCCTGACTTTAGGCCTTGGAGTAGTCGCCTTCAGCTCCTAGGCCCTCTTCACTATGCCAAGGGAATTCTGTCTACTTCATTCAGGCCCTGGTTTCAAGTGGAGTTTCATCTCCCCACCTTCAGTCTCACAACACTGATGGGTTTTTCTGATGATACCTTCTTCATCTGCAAAAAAATGCTTCAGGGTGTCCACCAGGCTTCCTCTGCACTTCTTTTTTAACCCACACAATATCTTCCTGTGCCTATTAATTGGTATTATTCATTTGCCTGAAATGCAATCCAATGGGGATGCCTTCAGAGTCCTCTGAACTCAGGTATGATGTGCATCTTATGCAGAACGTCTGCACTCTTCATACTGTACAAAGTAGCTCAACAGCCAGTTTCAACCAATGAAGTACAGTGCTTCAGGGGAAGGAAAGGAGGTGTTGTCAAAAAATATCAGAGCTTGGTGGCATAGGTCTCCACTGTTCTTTCCCCCCTGCCCCACAGCACTAAATGCCTTCTCTGTGGTCAGTATTGTGACCTCAAAGATTCAGTTGATGTGGTTCTTTTTCTAACCAGCTACAATGGGACTAGGGAGATCTAAGCACAGATTACAGGACTGTATTTTTTTTTCTGGCCTCAGAACTGGGAAATCAAAACATCATAGGATCCTGTTTGCCTTCCTATTCATCCAGAGACTGTCTTTTAGTTACTTTTATTCCCTAGGTCACCTCTGTTTCACATGGTCACAGGGTGATTAATAAGAAGGTCAAGATCTTTTCTTACTGATGCCAGAGAGTAGGATACAGAATAATCAATTCAAGACTGGACATCAGGAAAAGCTTCCTAAGTGCCAGAGCAATATGACAGTAGAACCAGCTGCCTAGAGAGCTGGTGGGCTCTCTACACTAGAGGTATTAAAAAAGAAACTGGTCAGCCATCTGAGTGGGATGGTGTAACTTCGTGTCTTGCAAAAGCAGGGGGTTGAATCCGAGGGCCTTCATGGTCCCTCTGAACTCTACTATTCTATGATTCTAAGACATGCTGCATTGCTAGCCTCCCTGCATCTGGTCAAGTTAGTGTGGGGTGGTTGTTAGTGTTGGACTAGAACTTCAGAGACCAAAGCTTTATTTCCTACTCATCCATGATGTTCACTAGGTGACAGGGGCTCAGTCACTGGATCACAGCATAAGCTACCACATTGAATTCTTGTGAGGAAAAAATAGATATGAACAATTATGCATGCCACTTTAGGGTTTTTGCAGGAAAAAAAGACAAGACACAAATATAATAACTAACTAGTTAACTAAATAAGCACAATTACCCTTGGCAGTGTGGGTTCTTGTGTTGAGTAAACCTAGGCAGGGTGTCATGTTGTGGTGTCTGTAAAGCCACCAAGTCCCTGTAGCAGTGAATGGGTGCTTATTCTTAGCTGTGGCAACTGGTTCTTCAGAAATGTAAGGCACATAGCCACATTATGACAATGAAGTTATACAAGTAAGACTGATAAGAAGTCAGATGTATGACAAAAATTGGCAGAAGATAGCAGTATGCCCTTCAGCAAACTAAAAGTCAGCTACATTCTTGAAAAAAGCTTGTCCAAAAGCCACTCACTAACAGGTTCAGCCATATATCCTACAGAAGGAGCTTCACAAGGTAGGGAGCACCAGTGAACCCCAGTGGTGGGTGCTGATATGAAGGATGTGACTGAGAAAGGGAGACAGGGCCTAGCCATACATATTGTAAATGATTCCTCGGTGTTTCCCTTGCTGCACCAAGGTCTGAAGAGTCACAGCCACACATTTTTCTGGGTTCAGCGAAAGGACAAGATTTTCCTCCCCTCTGCCCCACTCCTTCCTATATATAGTAGGAGGTTCAGATCAGGTTATCCAGTTTTGATTTTTCCATTGGAATAGAGAATATGAATGCTGTTCATTTACCAAGTTTAAGTTGGTATTGATTAGTTTATGAAGTTAATTACTTAATCAAGTTTATTGATTAGTTTATTAAGTATTAGAAGAGTAGACAAAAATAAATAGCTGCATCGTCCATGCATCCACCACATACACAAAATTCACACCTGCTGCTTTATGTTATTCTGTTCTGTTAATAAGGTGACAAAATATAGACATGTTGTTCCTTTGTCCCATCAGTCACCTGTACTGTGTGTGTGTGCGGGGTGGGGGGGAGTGCAGGGTGAGGAATGCTGCTCCAGGTACAGTACATTTACCAAAGTCTCTTCCCTCACTTAGGAGTCTGAGTGGTGCTTGGGGACTATACCTCTGCGCTGTGGCAGTTGTGCCATGGGGTTCCACAGGGCTCTATTTTGTCCCCCGTGCTTTTCAACATCTACATGAAACTGCTGGGAGAGGTCATTAGGAGGTTTGGGCTGCGGTGTCACCAGTATGCTGATGGTGTACCTCTCATTTGCATCTACTCCAGGTGAGGTGGTGGCTGTGCTGAACCAGTGCCTGGCCAAGGTAATGGGCTGGATGAGGGCCAATAAACTGAGCCTCAATCCAGATAAGATGGAAGTCCTGTTGGTGGGCGGATCATGGTCTCAGGTAAGTGACTTTGACCTTGTACTGGACAGGGTAGCACTCCCTCTAAAGGACAGGGTCCGCAGCTTGGGAGTGCTCCTTGACCCAGAACTGTCACTGGAATCCCAGATGGTGGCTGTGGCAAGGAGTGCTTTCCTACAGCTTTGGCTGATTGACCAGCTGCACCCTTACTTGGACAAGCACTGCCTAGCAATGGTGATTCATGCTCTGCTAACCTCCCAGTTGGATTACTGTAATACTCTCTATGTGGGGCTGCCCTTGAAAACAGTCCGGATACTTCAACTGGGACAGAACAGAGCTGCCAGGCTGGTGATGGGGACCAGTCGTTATTCTCATATAACGCCGGTCCTCTACCAGCTACACTGGCTTCCAGTTGAAGTCCAGGTCCAATTCAAGGTGCTGGTTTGAACCTATAAAGCCCTGAATGGCTTGGGACCAGGATACCTGAAGGAGCGCCTCTTCCCTTTCATGCCGCACAGATGGGGATTTGGTAGAGGCAGTCTGGGTGAAACTTAGGGGTTTTGACAGGGAAAGAGACCTGACAGTGGGGGTATGTTATCGCCCTCCAGGTCAACTTGAGACCCGGGATGATATCCTGACAGGCCAGATTCTAAGGATTATCTTGGGGGAGAGACACAGTAATTATGGGAGATTTCAGTCTCCTGGATATTACTTGGGAGACTCACTCAGCGGTGACAGCCAGGTCACGTCGCTTCCTAGAAGCTATTGAGGGAGCATTTTTCACACAGAGGGTCCGAGAGGTGACGAGGGGGGGAAACATCCTTGACTTGGTCTTGACCAATAGGGAGGAGCTGATAGATGAAGTACAGATTAGGGGAGCTCTGGATGCGAGTGATTACTCCATCCTTTGCTTTGAGATCAGGGGACTGCGGACGGGCAGCAGGTCAAGCACTAGAAGCTGGGACTTCAAGAGGGCCAGCTTTGGCCAACTGAAGGCCAGACTGGGGAAAGTCTCCTGGGATAGGTTACTGGAAGGTAAGCGAGTTGAGGAGCGGTGGATAGCACTCCAAAGGGAGGTTTTGGAGGCGCAAGCCTTGACGATACCTCTAGTCAGTAAGGTGGGGAAGTGGAGGAGAGTGCCGCCATGGATGCAAAAGGAGGTGGTTAGAGGGATTAGACAAAAGAGGAACCTCCATAGGAAATGGGTACTGGGGGAAATAGACAAAAGGGTATACCGGGAGGAGAAGGCCCGTTGCAGAAGGATTCTTCGCAAGGCTAAGGCTGATTACGAGCTGAGACTTGCCAAGAATATCAAGAGCAATAAAAAGGGCTTCTTTTAGCATGTAAATAGGAAGAGGAAGGGGAGACAAGTGATGGGACCACTAAATAAGGAGGAAGGCGATCCAGTGACTGATATGAGGGAACAGGCACAGATGCTAAATGACTATTTTGCCTCTGTGTTCTCCCCATAGCAGGAGGGGGATATCCGCATAGGAGATTACATGAGGCTGGGGACTTAGGGGCACAGATTAGAGTCACCTCCCTTGAAGTCAAGGGGCTCCTCAGGGCATTGGACATTACAAAGGTGCCAGGCCCTGACGGGTTACACCCGAGAGTACTTAGAGAGTTGGCAGGGGTTCTCTCATGCCCGCTGGCATCCATTTTTGAGACCTCGTGGAGAACGGGTGAAGTTCCAGAGGACTGGAGGGTGGCATCAGTGGTCCCAATTTTCCAAAAGGGTAGTAGAAAGGACATGGCGAATTATAGTCCGGCTAGCCTTACATCCATTGTAGGAAAAACAATGGAAAGGCCCATAATAGAGAGAGATCTAGTGATGCTAGATAGGGAAGGGAGGCTGACAGCCACACAACATGGTTTCCGCAAAAACAGGTCCTGCCAGACAAACCTTGTGGAATTCTACGACAAGGTTTTGCGATGGCTAGATGGAGGGGATGCAGTAGATGTGGTATACCTGGATTTCAGCAAGGCCTTTGACAAAGTGGAGAAACTGGTGGAGAAACTGAGGAGTTTTGGGATACACCAAAGCACTGTCCAGTGGATTAGGGCATGGTTGACTGACTGAAAGCAGAAGGTAACCATTAACGGGGAATCATCGGGATGGCGGCCAGTGACAAGCGGGGTCCCCCAGGGCTCTGTCCTGGGGCCAATCCTGTTTAATCTTTTCATTAACGACATGGAAGAAGGGGTGAACAGTCTGCTGATCAAATTCGCAGACGACACTAAAACTGGAGCAGTGGCCACAACTGAGGAGCAGGTACTCCAGATCCAAAAGGATCTGGACAGACTATGGAAGTGGGCAGGAGACAGCAGGATGGCGTTCAATGTGGATAAGTGCAAGGTCTTGCACTTGGAGCATAGGAATAGCGGTCATAAGTACAGGTTAGGTGATAAGTGGCTGGAGAGCAGCACTTGTGAAAGGGACCTTGGGGTACTGGTTAACTGCAGGCTAAACATGAGTCAACAGTGTGATGCGGTGGTCAAGAGGGCGAACGCCACCCTTGGTTGCATAGCCAGAAGTGTGGCTTCTAGATCAAGAGAGGTATTACTACCACTCTACACGACTCTAGTGTGCCCACAACTGGAGTATTGTGTTCAGTTTTGGGCCCCTCATTACAGAAAGGATATAGCCAGGTTGGAGTCAGTGCAGCGTAGGGCCACAAGGTTGGTGGCCTGTTTGCAGGGGATGCCGTATGAGGCAAGACTGAGGAAACTGGGTCTCTTCAGCCTGGAGAAGAGGAGACTCAGAGGGGATCTGTTGGCGACATACAGGTATGTGAAGGGATGTCACATGGAGATGGGTAGAGACCTGTTCTCCCCTGCAGAGGAAGGCAGAACGTGCTCCAACGGAGCAAAGCTCAGGGAGCCAAGGTTTCGTTTGGATGCCAGGAAGCACTTCCTGACAGTCAGGACCCTGAGGGTGTGGAATGGGCTTCCACGAGAGGTCATTGAGGCCCCGTCGGTGCAGGTGTTCAAGGATAGGATGGACGTCCACATGGTTGGCATGTCGTGAGCGGAGCTGGCTGGTGCTGGAGGTCAGACTAGATGGCCCGGGAGGCCCCTTCTGACTCGCTCTGTTTTCTATGTTTCTATGCCCTCATGGCCCTTAAGATCTGTGGCAGAGGCTTTGCCTCGGGAGCCCTCTTTAAAGGAGATAGGTTTCGGCAAGGGGCGGCACTTCTTTCCAGGCATGGAGCAGGTAAGCAACAAGGCAGTGATACTTGTTGTTCTTCTTTGTCTGGGCCAGGTTAAGAGGCAGGTGAAGAAGCAAGTTGCAATGATGAAGAGGAAGAATAAGTTTAAAAAGGATCTTTTCAGTTGGTCCTTTCTGGGGTGAGGGTCCCAGCAGGTGTCAGCCATGCCTTTCAAGGACATTGACCCAGAGTTGCAGGTACATTCCAAATGTCTGACTTCTAAGAGATGGTGAGGTACCTTTTATTCAGCTTTGTTCAGCCCTTTGTTCATTGCTTGACTTCAAGCGATGGTTATAATTCAACTTCATGTGACTGAACAGCAAAGTGCAATATCTAGAACACCAAAACACAAGAGAAACATGTTTACTTCTATTATTTATTTTATTTATTTATTTTTTGATTTATATCCTGCCTTTTTCCTACAAAGGGCTCAAGGCAGCTTACATCCTCCTCCTCCTCCACCTTATCCCCACAACAACAACCCTGTGAGGTAGGTTGGGCTGAGAGTCTGTGACTGGCCCAAAGTCACCCAGTTGGCTCCCTGGCTGAGCAGGGACTAGAACCCAGATCGCCTGAGTCCCAGTCCCATGCTCTTAACCACTATGCCACACTGGCTCTCAGTCCATTCCCAAACATTAGGACACTTTAGGCCATTCATTGGACAAATAACAAGTGGGGTGCACTCACATACAGGGTCTTCACTGCAATGTTCATGAAGAAAAAGTGAGAAAACAAAAGGAAAGAAAATGTGGTTGTTCAGGAAGTGTACAAAAAATGTTGCCATGTGGTCACAGTCTCAGCTTATGAAGACTCTGGACTTTGTCACAAACAGGTGTTTGGAGGCTATCCTGTACATTGACAGTTGAGAGCTCCCCTGACAATTTCAGAAACATCACCATGAAGTTCTTATCTGTGCTTCTCATTTGGGGAAAGCTTCTTTTTTAAATGATGTGGTTACTATGGGAGAGTGCCACAATCTTTTGTTGTACTGTGTACTGCAATGTAGCCATTTGTCAGAGTGTCACATGCACTGCAGGATCTCATTGAGGTGTCATGCCCTCAAACCCATTCCTCCTGCCAACAGAGAGACACAATAAAACATGGCTAAGCACTGTGAAGAAAATAAATCGCTTTGTTTGTCAGGATCATTGGGAGATGCAGCTTCACTCTGAGCAGTGCTCCTCCATGTTATCTAAACACAGTTCATCACATGTGCAGATAGGGACTGTGGAACACATAGATTGTAGAATCATTATTTATGGAGCTTCCAGGGCAATTTCCAATGAAGTCCTAGAAAGTGGGGGGGGGGGTTATTTATTTATATATATATATATAACATGCAGTGATACAATGCAATGCTATTCATTAGTTTGTTGCAATTTCACTCCATCTGTTAACAAGTTTTCTCTTAGTAGATTACACATAGTTAAAGGAATAAACTACAATACCAGAGGTTAAAGGACTAAAATACAATGCAGAACAACAAACAACTCATGAAATATATGAACAGCCATGAAGTCAGACCCAAGTTTCCAAAAAGCCAGTTGTGGGAAGGGCCTTCACTGGGTGCTAAAAAGATAAGAAAGTAGGCACCAAGTGACTCTTGTTAATTGGAAGCAAGTGGCACTGGGTTAAATGGAGCTTCTCTCAATTAAGTGGCTATAGAATTGCAATGGAACAGTAGAATTCTATTTATGCCTATTCAGACATCTAATTTAGTTCAATTTGACCTCCTTCCCCAGAAGTTTGCTTAAGATTACAGTGTAAAGGAATAAACATTCTCACTAATTACTCACCTAAGTATTTCAAGTAATTTTAAAGACTTCTTGTGTGTGTGCTTGCGTACGTATGTGGTGTAGCTTTTATCATGGTGAACATTTGACAAGTTTAATATTTCAGGCAGCCTTCATCAGCATCACATTGTTATGCTATATTTATATCCCACCTTTTTTCTTCTTGCCGGGAACCCAAAATCATTTACATATTTTTCTTGTACTCCATTTTATCCCCATAACATCAAGCCTGTTGGGTGACTTAGACAGGGACTGAATGACAAGCCCAGAGGCCGCTGCTGCCGTCTTTGTCGTGGTCATCATCATCATTATCATCATCATCTGTTACATTTCTATATCCTGCATAGCTGAAGCTGTTGGGGTGGTTTACAACAACCTAGTGACATGCATGGTAAAGTGGGGACCAGAACCTGGATCTTCAGGGTCCCAGTCCAACATTCTAGCCATCACACTGATTTTCTGAACATGGTGTCATCCAAAAGTTAGATCACTACTCCCACCATTTCTGACTTGCTGATCATACCAGCTGCAGCTGACAGCACTTCCACAAGTGCACATTGAGAAACTACTAGTATAATTTACAATGAAATGCAGCACATCCCCCTGTGATGCAAAAAGCTGTGACCAGGAGAGCTGCGTGTCTTACTCAGGTGCTGTTCAGGTGCTTTTGCTGGACAATTTCAAGGCCCAGCTTTTACAATTTCTTTCCTTTTTGTCTCTTTTTAAATTTTCAAATGGGTTTGGTCTGGACAGGCCTTCAGATAGAGAACTTTTTCAAAATAGATGGCAGTCTTCTGTCAACCCTTCAAATAAAGGACTGTCTTCTGTAAGAAAGGGCACACTTCCACTCTAACTAGGCTTTCCTCCTGGATCCTTTGGGGGTTGGTTGTAAAGCTGTTCCCACACCACTGCAATGTGAGGTAGCAGCAGTCTTTTGTCACAGCCATGCACATTAAATTCCAATTGCCTTTCCAATACTGGAGCTCCTTAGGGAAATAGCAAATCTAAAAGTTAGAAGAGGCATCTTTCCTGTTATGAGTCAAGTCATTTTTATTCTTTGAGTACCTTCTCAATAAGTTCCTCTTCCAGGTGAGTCTATGAAAAAATACGTTAGTGAAATGCAGAGATATCTTACATGCTGAAAACAAATTCTTCACTGTGGGTGCTTACAGAACTTAGTACTCTTCCTGTAAGCTACTGAGAAATTGAGAAAATAAAAAAGCGTTTCTCCTGCAGTCATCTATCTCTGGCGGGGGGGGGGGGGGGAAACAGGGATTTTTTTTATGATAAGTCCTATGAAATTGTGATTTCAGCCAGATGTTCTTTTGAATGTTGTTTAATTGGTGATATTATTTGTAGTTTTAATTGATACCACTTCCATACAGTTATTATGGTACATTATTGATTTTACAGTTCCTTGGTTACACATTGCACCTGAAGAGCTATTTTAATGCCCACTGCTTTTAAGACATTGACCATTTTCCTGGTGAAACAAATAAACGGATAAATACCCTTGCCCTGCCACAACAATAACTTGTAGTAGCAAGTAGCAGCTGACTTCCACATAAAAGATTCCAGCCATCGCAGTTCATTGATTTAGCTGTGTGCGCAGCATTTCAATGTTGTACACAGCTCCTGTTATTTTATTTTTTCTTACCTGTTCTTTCTCCCCCTTTTTTTGTTAAGAGAAAAAATAGTGAAAGAACTGACACCACATCTCTCTTTCCTTTGAATATTGAGAATTAGAAATTTGCTACCAATATGGTTAATGTTGCCAATCTTAGACAAATGCTACAAATCAAACCGCAATCCTTCTAGAGCTGAAAGATTTGCCACAAGGGGCCTAAATGCGAACTCTGAAGTCCTTTTACTAAGCTATTGTGCTTCATCCCAACAGGAACCCTGAAGGCTTTTTAACTACAGTTTCTTTTCAATCATCTTCCCCCACCCCACATCCACAGTCAGGCTACTTTTGACAAATAAAGGTCACCATTATATTTTAAAGGATATGGTATGTAACTTGTACTGTATCACACATTATACAATTATTTTGAGCATTTAACCTGAGGATACTGACTAAACAGAATTACTGACTAAACAGAATAGCTGTTTATTGGAATAAGATATTTTCTGGAAAAAAGAGACTAAAGAAAACTGAGAATTCCTCATCTATTCCTCTTCAGACATGTTTTCATACACATATACAGAGTGAAAAATGGAAATAAAACTCAGCTATTTTTTTCTCTAAACACAATGGTCAACAATTCTGCTAGACAGAGTGTCGGATCCAGGTTCATGTTGGATCAACTGTAGTGGTGGAAGTGAACTTCTCTGCCCCTTCCTTCCTATGGTAGCCCCAGACTCCCAGGACACCTTTCTGAACGGGATGAGTTGGTGAGCATGAGCTGGGAAGGGAGATTCCCAAAGCTCAGGTACAGAGACCTTCTGTGAATGTATCCCTTCCTCTTGCAGGACACTTCCTTCAGACAAAAGCAAATCCTCAATCTAATCCAGAATGCTTTCCTGTGTAATTATAGGTAGATGATACATCGTCATTCATTAGAATGTCTGTAGTGCCTTGTACCTTAGCTCACGAACTTAATCTGTTCCATGACTCTGGTCGCAACCCAAATTGGTCATGAGTCAAGTCAAATTTCCCCATAAGGTTCAATGTAAATAAAGTCAATGGTTCTGTAACCATGTTTATCACAAAAAATTGAAACAAAGTGAAAAAGAACAAAAAGTAACAAAGAACAACAAAGATCGCACCCATCCTCCCCCCCCCCGAGCATGATCGTGGTCACCCCTCCAGCAGGACCGCAATTGCGCCAATCTTCCCCACATGAGCGCGATCACGATCACAGCCATAGATGGCCATCTCCCCCTTCTGAGTATGACCATGATTACACCCCTCTTCCCTGCTCAAGCGTGACTGCGATCATCTCCCCCTCCCCCCAAGCATGACCGCAATCATGCCCATGCTGGAAAGACAGGCTTGATTGCGATTGTCACCCGATGTGGAGTTTGCAACCTGAGGCAATTTTTTTCTGGAATTTCTGCTTGTGATCCGATTTGGTTATGAACTGAGTTGTTTGTGAGCTGAGGTACCACTGTAAGTCTAGAATAAGGGAAGGCAGAATCCTCCAATAGCATAATTAATGAAAAGTACCATTTTGAACAGGCTGCCCTCATGATGATTAAGATGATAGCACACACACCTTTTTTCATTTTATAATCTAGCTCTGTGTTGTGGGATAGGGATGTTTCAGGAAATGCATGCTGAATTCATGGTAAAAATGGAAAAAATAATTAAAATTAAACATTAAAATAATGTTTCCCATGCCAACACTCTTCCAAGAAGGAGAAAATTCCAGGCCAGTTTTACAGGATCATTTTTATAAGGGAATGAATACTGGACATGAGTTCTCCAAAATTCTGCTACCTAAAAACTTCTTAGAAATGTTTTCCAGCCAGCTCCAAAATCCATATCTTTTAATCTGCCAAATTCATAATAGTCCCTCTCTCCCACCAGTTCCCAGACTGCAAACTACTTTTCCTCCCAGGCTGGTGAATGCTACCCATACTCTAATTGCCCTGTAAAAATTTTTCATGTTAACAGCAAAGCTATTCTTTTCTATATCCCCCCAATAGCCTATGTTCTCTGGCAAGTTAAAGAAAAGATGTTTGAATATTGGGGTGGTATGGTGTGTAGGTACCAGTTCTTATATGGTAAAATGCCACCTTTGACACTTTATGCTGAGAACAAACAACTTATTGCCAACTTACATCAATGCTGGTCATGATGTCATGTTGTTTGCCCTTGTTTCAGGGTTGGCATTAGTGGCTCACATGGTTGGGCTCATCCCACTGAAAAGTAACCCCTGAACTCTCTTCATATTTGCCATCCACATGTTCATCTGCCTCTGACTTTGACCAGGCAACTGTGGTGGTGCAAAGGAGGAGTCTATGCTACTTCCTACATGCTCAATGACCTCCTGCAGGCAAAAAGATGATGAGGCTCAATCAAGCTGGTGACCATGGTAGTGAGACTTATGGATCACGCATGAGAGTCCCCAAAACCTAGATGTGGTATTGCTTGCTTAGATGGTTTGGAGAAATAATTAGTCAACATTAGGGACAATCAGGGTCATGGTGGGAATGAATGTCTACAGTTGTCCACTCCTGACACTATGAAATTAAGCTCATAAGCCGCTCTCCTACATGCATGCATATGTCTGTCTGTCTGTCTGCCTATCTATCTATCATACAGGATCACACAGTGTGACAAACATTGTGTCTAACATTACCTTTACTTTGATAGGAGTCACTTTTTATTAACATGAATGATTCCCTTCATAAGCAGGTACCTACTGCTAAACAAAAACACACCAGGAATCCTACATCAGAAGCAGAACTGTAGTTGCTCAGACAGAACCTCAATTTGTTTTAGAATTGACAGAGAATTAAGCCTACCTTCCTGGTGTAGGGTTTGCTTGTTCAGGAAGGTCAATCCCTTCTGTTAGCTCTCATGTACAAACTTTATTAGGGAATCATTTACCAATCTTAGAATTATAACTTAACAGTAAGAGTATACAGTAAATCTATAGATGACAATAATTTATAGGGTTTGTATAAAGAAATATTTAGAGTTTAACTGTGACCATAAGTCTTAGTGGGAGTATGATTACACCTTGCTTACTTAATATCACTACTTTTAATTAGTTTTGCAAATGCATGAGCTTCATTTGATCCCTTGCCCTTGAGATTTGCATTATAACCATAACAACATTCCAGGATGAAAGGAAAGATTTAATAAGTTCTTACCAGTTTTTAAAGAAATAAAATAGTATTTATGGGACTAATTGATCATGTCACTGAATAACTTCTTTAGCATGATTGTTTATTTTATAATCATTTATGACCCAAATTTCAAATGCACAATAATACCCAAGTGGTTTTCAGTGAAGAAAGTGAAAAAGAGTGCGTTAATTCAATCAGTCAGTCAGTCAGTCAGTCAGTCAGTCAGTCAGTCAGTCAGTCAGAATAAGGGTCTTTAACATGTGCCATCACCATCATTTTTTGGTAGGTATGTGGAAAAGGTATTTTTGTGACAACTAGACTCATCAGATCCAGTTAGCATGGCCAATCGTCAGAAACCACTGGAGGGCACCGTAAGGAGGAAAGCCTCAATTAAGCAAGAATGACCCGAAACCTTTGATCTACTCTGGCCTAAGAGGGAAGAAGGAAATGTATTCTCCTTTCATTTCCCTTCTCTTCCTAATAGTGGCACATGGGTGGAATCCATTGAAGATGGCAGCTCAAGATGTTGCATACTCCTGAGTCCCAGTGCATAGGTCTGGTTCATAAGCCTGAAGAAATTGTCTGTCTCATACTTTGAGAAAAGAAAATGCATCATGTTCAAAATATTTATTTAATTTTGTGGATAAAAGCTAGTGGGGATTTCTTTATCCAAATCTGTATTGCAGAAAATACAATAGCATATCACTGAGAAAAATAAGAACATGGGACCCATTGTAATTTTATGTGCACATGCTCTAACAAGAGATTTAAGGATGGGTAGGTAGATAGATACAGTATCCAGAACACCAACATACACAAGTTGCTGCTCATAAGGATCATTTCTGTTCGGGAGCTTGTAAATGCTGTAAAGGAAGGGAAAATGCATGCACATATTTTAGGGCACACATGAAGAATTATCATCAGGAGTGTGGTAGCCTTAAGGGGAATGGTCTGCAGACAAATGAGAAAGCTGGAAGAATGGAGTTCTCTCTACTTCCCTTCTAACCCCACAGAGGGCTCATAATTTCTCTGTGCTGTATACATTCCCCACTCAATGCATCACAGTTCAATCTAGTAATTCCTATCCACAAGGAAGGATGGATCTCCAGTGATCCAAACACGTGTTTCTGTGCATGGAAATCCTTGCTGAGTTAGATTGTTTATATGTGCATCTATTCCATACTTACTTGATGTAAGTGAAGGCAATCCTGCTCAACAGGACTTCTCATGAAGCAGGATGAATTCCTTCCTCAGACAGTGTAGTGGCAAATGATGTTCTCACTATCCCCTCTCCTCAGCCAAGAGGATATCTGCCTCTTACCCACACATTCACTGTCCACTTTGCTGCCATATATCCCATTATCCTACCAACCACATTGCCACTGCCAGATCTGTGGATCTGCTCTGTGTAGGTGGGGGGGTGAATGAGCTCTCTGAAGAGCCAGGTTGGGATTGGGGTGTGTGTGGTTCCTCAGAGACCTGGTCACTCTCGAATGGCTGGATCACACTGAACCTTTCCTTCATGTCAGGCTTAAGCAATAAGAATCTGCATAAACAATTTCAGTGTTGAACTAACTAGGTGCCAAAAATTCAGTCATTGATAATGGAAATATTTCTGTTGACAGATGAAAGGAAAAAAACTTTCAACAAACATGTGCCACCCTAATGTTGTGTGCTGCTAAGCCTGTAAGCATGTCTCCTAGGAGAAAACATGAATATACCTATTCAAATGAATGTGTTGGGGCAAAATGATAAAGGATTGATAGAGTCATTATAGAGCTAATTTCAGTTCATATAATTTTGGAAGGATTGTTTCCCACATTCCATTTGGCGCAGGAAGTTTCATGGACTTGCACCCTGAAAGAGCTAATTCAAGTAATTATCAGCCAGGTTAACAATGTTAAAATGATAGCTTAAAATGCACACCTACAATCTTATCTAGTAGCAGAGAAGAGATGCATTCCCACATGCTACACTGCTTGTACAAGCATCATATAAGGCAGTCAATATACATGTACAATTGTGCACTTGAGTTAGTCACAAACAGAATCTAAATCTTTTGAGCTCCAGTGATTCAGTAAATAATCTCTACTGCATTAGGTTTTTATGCTTCTGCTGTGATGCTTTTGCTTACATGAAGCAGCAGACTACTCTATGAGTCATTGTACTAAAATGATGAGAAATAAAGGCACCTGGATGGGACACACATCAATTACTTCTGCACTGTCTCTCTCAACTTCATATATATATATATAACTTCATATATATACATACATACATATATATATATATATAAACACTTCATATATATATATATATATCTCAACTTCACACACACAGACACTGTATATCCCCATATACACATGCATATATAATAACATTATTAGTACTAGTATTGGTATGTATGTATGTACTTATGTACATACGTACATATCTTCCCTTAGCATAGATTAATCACTCTAACCCTCTAATAAAAGCCAGATGTCTGTAAGAAAGTTCATTCTCCAAAATGTCAACCTAAAGGAAAGGTAGGCAAGTATAAGAATGAATGAACAAGAGAGGACGCCCTGCTGTCCCTCACATGAGTTATGCATACTCTGCTCTGATTCCTTGGCTCATTGACCAAAACTAGGTGACCAGCACAGCATTAGTCTTTCCTCTGGTGTTTTTTTCCATGGTGACAATGTGTCAAGGATTACAGAGTATCAGTGCTGGCTGCCAGCCCAAGAAATATGGCTTGGATGCTGAATTGCTTTGAGGCTAGTGAGGGAATGGGATAGCCAGTGCTAAAAAGCCTGCTTGGTAGACAAAATAGAACAAAGAATCATTCATTTACTAGGTACTGAAGGTCCTTTGCTTGGGATAAACCCATTATGTGCACAACAAGCAGAAAGAACACAAGCAGATAAGCCATAGTCTAAAGTGACCCCAGAAGAATTTTCCTTGTTATTGACAAGAATGACTCTAACTGGCCTGAAGTTAAAATGATGTGTGGGATGCCAAAGACAGCAGTCAAGCAAGGATAAGCCTGCAAATTAAATGCATGCCCATTTATACCATCTGCCACCAAAGTGTCAATAAAAAATCCAACATTGGCATAGCTGAAACATTGTGGATAGAAATGCAGTGTCAAAAATGAAGATGTGTTATACTGCAAAATATATTACAGGAGGTTAAATGTACTGACAAGGAAAAATCCGGGGTTCAAGCACACAGTCTGCCATACTGCACAAACATCCATTGGATAGATAACATGGATTTCCAAAACTGAGGTGGATCTATTGTATCTATCAGGCACGTTTAAGCCTTAGCAGGTTTTGGACCTGCAGGTCAATGAGAGGATCAAGACACAAATGGTGGAGAGATGCAGAAGGACAGAAGAGCTCATAATCAATGTATGTGTCAACCTTCACCTCTGATGAGAATGTCAAGAAAGGGAGAAGAACACAGCACCATGAATGGTTTGGCAGCTTCCAGAACCTTCCCAGGGTTACTGATCCTGGTGCCTGCCCTATATTCCTATGCTGCGTTACTGGATATCCAAGCTGCCATATTAAAGTTCTATGAAGTACTGACATTAGCATCATCTTGGAATATTGTGGATCAGTGTTACAGTGTAACCAGGTTTGCAGGGTTACAGACTGACACTTTTTGATTAGCAGGCCCACTAAAGGCATCTGTCAGCCCATCAGAATTCTTCATTCCCTTTGAGTTTAGCTGCCATCCTCACGATAGCTAGGGCAGGGAAATAATTTCTTCAGCAAGAGTGCATAGCTGTGACTTATTCCTGTATTCAGGTATTTGGGGTTTACCTAGTCACTTAAGAATGGGCAATTAAGCATTTAAAAAGAACTGTTCGTGGTAGAAGTGATCTCTTCATAAGGATCAGCACATATGCCTTCATCTTTCTCTCTGTGCCTGGGGTGTACCTCTGAGGATTGTCATGATGAGTGTCTGCCCTTCAACATTTTCCACAGCACCATCATGTAGGATATATAAGAGAACTAGATGGCTAGATGTAGGAGACACTGGGCAGGTCACAAGGTCCACAACCGTCTTCTCCAGGACTCTGCTGTTGCCTGAAGCAGCTGCCTTATTTTATGCCATGGTAGGGCAAGAAGCGGTAGGAAATGAGGATTTAGGTCATCTGAGGCTTGGATCTACCTAATTGGCTTTCCAGGACTGTGTTTGCTTGACTACCAGAGATTTTTCAGGAAAGATAGAATGTATGGCATTGACTCTATTGCTTACAAGGTAGAATGAAGCTTCTGGATTGCCTAAGTTATGTATAATAACTGAAACACCAGCTTCTGCCCTTAAGTAATCAGTTCACGTCTTTGGAAAGAGTGATTTCTGCGCCAGCAGAAAAAAGGGAGTGAGAAAACTGTGTGGTTTGGGATGGAGAGATGAAGAATGAGTGGAAAGATCAGGGGGGAAAAGTACTGTACACATTTAGTTATATCCATGTCTTTTGCTTCTACCCTGTGGACTCTGCAGAGTACCCTATGAGGCAATGAGGTCTTACACAGGGAAACAAAAACAAACAAACAAAACCTGGCAATCCACTCCACTTTAAATAACTGGATGTCTACTGAGAATCAATGGAGTTATCAAGTTATTACTCTCAAATATCTAGTTCATGTTATCCCACATAAACATTCTGGTCAATAATGTAGAAGACAGTGAATTATATGAGAAAAATCTATGACGGTTCCCTCAGGCAGATGCTTCTAGACTTATTTATTTATTTAATATGTTTGTATACCACCTGACTGCAACTGTTTTTTAAAGTTATATGTGGGTATGTCGTGAAGCATTGTATATGCATATCGCACCAGGGAATCCACAGTTCTTGTGTGTTTGCTGGTGCTACCCTTTGTGTTCCTTGGGCATGCATTCATTGATTTAGGGGGAATAGGAATCAGCAGTTGCTCGCATCTTGGCTATATAGGACTGGGACGTCCCTTCAAATGATTAATGCCTGAGGGGGAATAAAGTGGAACATATAAGATTTATATGATCAGTTGAAGGAAAGATTGAAAGGAAAAGCTTAGAAGTAGCTGTGAAATTGATGAGATATGTGGCAGGAGGGTGGGGGTACCACCATGCTGATTTATGGTGGCTTAAACCACCAAGGGTAGGACATGCTTTGTGTCTTATATTCAGGAGAAGTTACAGATTAATTCTCATCTTCCAACATCCCTGCACTTCCTAAGGCAGGAAAGGGACTAAACATGATTTGTCAACCTTTTTGGTAAAATAGATATATTTCTGAAGAATTTTGTAAGTGAACAAATGTATCTTGAACACAGTCATATGATCTCTTCACTGATCACAGAAAAATATATACTGTCTTTATATGTTTTGCAACTGTGAATTTATTTCTGGATGTGTATTTATTTCAGGTCCAACAAGAGGTATTCCAAGCAAGTACTCCTTTGCATAAACCATACCAAATATTTGCTTTTCTCCTTTAATCACTTTATTATTGTAAGTGCACAAGAGAACAAATGCTGCTGTACATATTGATCATGGTTTGGATGCAAACTGAATGATGCTTTAGTCATACTGAAATAAATGGGACTAAAGTAAGACCTGCCTAACATGAACCAATAATTTGAATGAGACAGAAATATAACAAAACCCCTTATATTTTGACTACTATACCTGAATAAAATGCTAACAACAAACACCCCAGTCCTTTTTATGCATTTTATTAGCTTTATCATGTCTAGGCACTTTCTCTTATTCTGATTCTTATATCAATAGCTCCAGATGATTCAAATAAGTGGGTCATGAGTAAGAAATGATAGAAAAAATGCATGAAAATATGTTAATAATAACAGGACATTATTGTTATGGCATTTGAGCTCAATATGATGACAATATGTGACACCTTGCCATGTTATTCTTCCTTTTCTTTATTAGTTCTCCTTTCATATACAGTGGAACAAAAAATGTTAGTCAACCATCAGATCACAATGTTGCTAAAACGATTGTATGTTAAGGTGCATTTCAAAGAAAGCTGTGCAAGCCTATGTCCTAGTGAAGTTCACTGTACTTGAATGCTTAACTATGTTTCAAATACCAATGGCTTACTAGTTGGATTTTTAGCACCCAATTTCCTTTGTGCTTTGCCTAGTGGGTGGAATCCAAAGGCTTGTGAGCAGAAGGAGAAGAGCAGCTAGTGAGGTTCCACAAATGCTTATCCAATGGCTTCTGCAAGAACGTTTGCCATGGTACAATACTTGCCATGTTCCTATATGCAGACCTATAGCAAGATCACAAGTAGGACATGCTTGCATGCACCTCTCCCTATGCTCCCCAGCATATCTCTTCACCAGCTGCTATATTATGGACCATAGGTAGGAAAGCCCTTAATGGCATTCTCTACAAGCTCCACTTTCTGAGACTCCCAATTTTAGCCAATTATCTCTCCCTGCCCCCCACCAAAACTTTAATGGAAACTTTATATCATCGAAGAGTCAGAAAGCTAGATAAGAACTTTATTGTGTCTCTCCAACAAGAAGAAGACAGGAAAATCCGAACTCCACCCAGATACAACTAGTGATGTCACCAAATATTGTAGTCTGCTTGCAGGTCAAACCTTATCAGTTTGTAATGCTCACCCTGTTAACCAACGTGGATTGCAGTTTACACATTTGTAATATATTCAGAATTGAGTATGAATTCCTGAGCATATGCTGTGTGTAATGAATCTGGCCCTCCGCTGACCTTCCCTGTAGTTCAAACACTGAATCGAGGTCATCGCTTCTTACTGGATAGTGCATAACAGTTATTTCATTTTAGTCTGTGTTTGATTCTTTCAGCTTCTCTTAAACCTGTTCAGAGCCAATTTTTGGAAGTCCTTTCTTTTTTTCCCTGTCAGAAGCTACTTTTTATACATTGATTGATTGATTGATTGCATTTTTATACCACCCCACTGCAGAAACTCTCTAGGTGGTTTATACAATCCATAAAAGAAGATTAGAATAGCATAAAAATATCAGCAAATCTGAAAGAAAATCTCTAATTTGTCCATATTTTAGAAGTTGGGTTTCATTTTTTTAGGGAGCAGAAAGAATTACTGCAAAATATCCCTTATATAAAAGGCATATAGTGATTAAAATGTTGACCATGTCTTATTTGTGAAATAATACTGTTTTTCCTCTGTCCACAATTTCAGTCAGATGCAATTCAGAAAACAGACAGCTTGGCAACAACTGGCAATATAAAAGGAACTGGGGAAACATAGTAATGCTTATATTTGCTGTAATAGAAACTGTAGCAGTTGCAGCATAAACTGTGCACCTGTGCCTGTTGTGATGCACAACAAACATACGAGTTGAATAAACATTTGCCACCTCATCAAAACACATTCCCCAGAAATGTTGTTGTGCACACATATTAGAATGTGAATTGTATTTAGTAGGATCTCAAGCCAAATGGGGGATTTCGGTCCTTATCTGGCATTTCCTGGCATGTGAAGAAGGCTTTATTCTAAATGGCCCATACCAAAGTTGGATCCACATGTTACACTGTGGTGAAATTTGGCCTTTGGAAATATAAACAACCTTTCTTCAAAAATAGTGCCTTTTCCTACATTCCTAAACCCTGATGAATGACTGATGGGTTCACCTTTTAATCCTAGTGGCCTTTCCAATTGCTGTGCTTTTCAGGAGAAATTTGAATTTCATTTAAAATAAAAGTACTTCTGCTTTTTCCATTTATCAGTTGCTAACTTGCCCAATAGCAAGAAATTAAGATGTTAGTAGTTAGATGTTGGGTCATGGGAGGGGCAGCTTCAAATTCTGTTAAAATATTTTCCTTTATTTTTGTAGGAATTAACTCAGTCCATATTTAAGCCTTTTTCTTGCAGTGAAATCAGTGCCTTCATGTTCCAGTTTATTTTTTTAACTTCAGACAGGTTTTCAATTATCACAATGTTTAATGTCATACGCCTACACTTCTAAAACTCCTGTAGATTTCTTACCTGAGAACACTACTATTATGTTTGCCATTTTCAGAATAAATTGTATAAAAGTGTGCATGTACACATGCATACACACACACACTGAGAGGGAAGTAAATCACTTTCTACACCACACATTTGAAGATGCCCACATAAATAACCTCAAAATGTAAATTTTGCTCATGCATGCATATCCCACTTAAGTTACCTGATATTGGACAGGCTTGATCCCCTTGGAAGTAGCAATGATCTCTGTAAATTGCGTTCAGTTCTGTCAAAGTTAAGCAGAAGTATAGTCTAATGATGACAATGATGGTAATAATAATTATTGTTCCCATGAGAGTCAATGCGAAGCATTATGCCTTGGATTTCCAAATCACTATTCATATTAGGTACCTGTGTTGAATAGAACAGCCTCTAAATTTATCCAAGGCAAATAGGAGCTCTTTACAAAGCATTAAAATGGGGTTAGAAACAAATCTGTTGGTTGGTGCACATTTCTAATATATACACTAGCTGTAATCACATTCTTCCAGTAATGATACTTAGGAAATCAAAATCATACTGCTCATGTGCGAAAGCAAGGTATCAGTAGGCTTGGCAGAATCCCAAGGTTTGCATGTTAAAGGTATGTGTGTGCCAAAACAGTCCACAAATGATAAAATATACTCTGTGGGCATGGAATAATGTGTAAGGTGAGGGAGCTGTGGAATGGGAAAGTGATAGGGTAGGGAATGAAGAGGAGCAGTTAACGTGGCAATGTTTTTTGCCAGTCCTAATTGTGGGTGTGGTACCCACTACACTTATATTACTTGTGTGTAGAGATGTGTGAAAAAAGGGAAAGGTGTTTCAGTGGCAATTTTTGGATTTTAGATGACTTTTGCTGTGTCATCCACCAATTTGCAGTTTTGGAATTTGCATTTGCACATATTCACATATATTTGCATTTCCCGAAAGGGGAAAATTGGCCAAACTTGTGCAAATTCTCCCATGATGCGAACTTCCATGTCTTGGGAGACTTGGGATGATTTGTAATTGTTGAATATCATTGTGTGTATTTTTCTGCAGCTAAACTTACACAAAAGAATACAACATATATCATGATTATTCTGTAAGCCCCACAATCTTTGTGCAGCTTGGGAAAGATGGTCTGCTGTGGAATCCAGACTCATTTTAGTTCATTGCAGATTTATCTGACATCCCTAATTGCAATGTCTTCACTTCTGGAAAATTTCTGACAGAAATCAGCACACCAAAAGCAAATATTTAAATTTTGTGGACAGTTCCTATTGGGAATACTGGAAGCTTCCCTCCTGTTGCTAATAGTAGCTTTGTGAGAATTTTCAGGACCATGGTGCAGGGGAAAGTTAACCTCTTCCCTCTCCACCATTGCCTCTGTTCTGCCCAGGCAGCCAGCAGCAGTAATTTGCATTTTTAGTGGCTTCATGAAACTTTAAGTGTCATACATTTAACAATGCATTAATACCATGTGACATTTAACTGCATCATTTAATCAATAATAAATGTAAGACTACAAGTTGTTGTGCCATTTTATATGGGATTTCTGTCCTGAGAAATGAGGACAGAAATCTTTGACTCAAGGTATATACTTCAGTGTTTACTTTGTAACAGAATTTCCATTCCATTTTGGTTCTGTTTGATAAAGGAATCAGTCAGGGCAAATGGACCACATAAAACGTAAGCACACTGGCACTGCTAGCTCTAAAAGAAAGGAAAGGTTTTATGGTTCCTGTCCCTTAGGTCTGTCCCTTCTATGTAATTCTCTTCTTGCAATGTTACTGGAGTTGCTGTAAATTCAGTCATAGGGAAACAGAAAACCATACCACTGTAATAAAGTTTGAATCTGGTCTTAGTACAAAAGAATGTGTTGAATAATTTCCTCTTAAGAATCCCCAGTAGCTCATGTTTGAGCACTCCACCCATTTCATTGTGCAACTTTCATGGTAGCTCTTGAAGTACCATCAGGTCTTTTATTTGAATGATGGCTTACATTCACCTATGAATTACTGCTGGCAAGTAAAAATTTTATTGCAGATACCATTGTACTGTGCAGCTAAATGAGCACCACCAAAAATAGTACAAGAATGCAGGTCATTAAATTATTACTCCCAGTCTCATGATGATTATGGTTAATAGGGCAATCAAATCCTGCTATATTGTTCTTTAACTACATGACTGTTTAGTGGGAGGCATACATTTTCATTAAATAAAGACTTATGGTAAGAAGAAGAATGTAATCAACATTAATGACCTGAAGTCTAATTGAAATGCTGCCTTAGTCATCATCCCACCCAGCCATTAAAAAAGGACAATCATTTCCTTAAAAAATCACAAATGTATGTTGACTTATCATTTACATTTCTCCCACACAGTTACCTCTCCAAATCTGATTAGATTAATTCAACTTTAAAAGCATAAAATACGTTGTGTTCAAAAAAACAAAACAAAAAAAAAAAACCCTTTTGTATTGAGTATTCTTGGAAATGGGTCACAAATACTTCTACATCACTTAGATTTTTCATCACTTAAATACTAGCAAAGAAAAGTATGGATAGATTTCATTACATTCCATGTAAAGATATGGAAGTTCTATCTGCAATATTACAACTGGTATTGGCTCATGCAAGTAATCCTTTGAGACTGAAGCCATTAAGTGACAAACAAGTACAGAAGAGCTGCCTTCTCATGTCCCTTCTCTGGCCATGCTGTGCTTGGTGGGAAAAAAAGAAAATGCCATACTCTGAGGCAGCATCTAGAATATGAAAAACCTTGCCCCATGTGATTTGCTTTTCACCCATGGCTTCCTACCACCAGACTGTTTGTTTAATTTAAAATTAATTTGTGTTTTCACAATGGTTTCCCTATTGTTTCTATTGTTTTCTTTAAATTCTTAGCATGCAATCTGAAAGAACCAATGCTGGATAGACAATCTTGGAGTTCTCTCTCTATTCAGAGTCCTGCTCCAAGAGGTAGACTGGGTGAGAATAGCAGCAGAGGCTTCTATATCTTCACCACCCTCTGTTCTAGCATTCACTTCTAGATGGGCCTCTGAGTTTGCTTATCTGGTAAAGTAGCAAAGACTGAAATGGAGATGCTTATGGACCTGTTGGATCTCCTCTGTTCCACTGGTCCCCCCTTTCTCCTGTCATGAGCTTGGGTAAGGAAACCATTGTGTGAGTTTATGTAGCATTTGGGAGACTTAAGGGGAGATGTATCCTTACTCAGATTTCCACCTTCTACATAGCTCTGCCTAGGGCTTGAAGGGAGGCAGATTTCCCACTCTTCTGTGGCTCTTCAGATGTTATAATGTTATTGGCATTTCTGTATTGATTGTGAGCACTGTAAGCTCTCCTGAGCAGTTCTTATTGAATGGAAAAGCAGGATAAAAATCCTGAAATACATAAATAAATAAGCCAGCTCTTAGCTGCAGATGCTCAGTATGTACAATTGTTGTATTCTCAAGCTCATTACAATCTAGTTTAGAAGCATTAAATCATTTGGTCAGGTTGATTCGATCACTGGTAGGTCCAGACATCTTGGTGCCTGAGGCAGAAAATCCATGGTGGTAAAAATAGAGTAATAAACTGAATAATTGAAAATGAGTTGACTTTTTTAAAATATCACAAAATCTGCCACCAGGGAAAGGCTACCTCAATCTACCAAAAGTCAGAGCCTAACCTGGAATTTAATGCAGAACAGTAATTAGCAATAGTCTTCCCCTCATTAGCTTCTATCAATTTCATTAATCAAGCCTCTGCATTGTGATTGTTGTATGTTTCAAAATAATATTTTGTTAATATTTTGTTTACCTTAGACTTTAAATATGGTATTGTTTCTGACTTTCTGACCTTGCCTTCTCTTTTCCTGGTCCATAATGTATATTCATTCTATTTCATTACAATTAAATGGATTGTGCTAAATGTGTAAAGGAATGCAGCAGGGTGGGAAAATGAAACCTTGGGACACATAACCTAACATAATTCTAGTAAAGTAGCCTAGAAGCAGCATACAAATGCAAACTATAGCTTTAAATAATTATTCTGAACATAAGAACACCAGTTTGAAAGTATTGCTGGTTTGGGAAAGTATTGGGTTAGGCCAGAGGGACTGAAGAAATGCCTTCACATTTTTGTAAAATCTATAGAGACTTAATATCATTCCAACAATCAATTTTAGACATGTATTGTTTAGACCCTGGTATTGTTTAGATAAGCAAGTTTCTTAAGGTTTTAGTGGGAGAAATCATAACAGCCTTCCTCTCCCTGCTTCTTATCTGTAAGAAGGCATATGGTCCTGAATTAATACATGTGTAATATTGGCTATGCATTCCTGAATATATAATAAAATATATTTTGTAATGTCAAGGACAGCGTGTTAAACAAAACTGGTAATATAATTTTTGGGCCAATTCTATGCATATTTAGACTGAACAAAAGTTCTGTAATTTGCATGCTGGCTGGGGTATGTTGGGAGTTGTGGGACTTTTTTTCCTTTCTAAACATGCATAGGATTGTATCCTTCCTAATTTTTGTGAAATGTGGATCGCTAAAGAGAGTAATTACTTATATAATTCAGTGTTCATCATGATTCTGTTTTTCCCTGTAAGACTATCTATTTAGCTATCTATCTATCTATTTTTATTGGTCCACTTGTTTTAATTGGGATGCTAATGTCTTCAATTGCTCATGCATATCATGTTTTAATCCCATGGACCTGGTCCAGCTGAGTCACCTCACTACAGATTTGATGATTCTTTGGAAGAAACAACACCACTTGTGTCAAAGTGAATATGAAGTTTATTGAATACAGTGATGAATATGAATGCAAAATATGCATGTGAAAGAAAGCTTACACTCTTGAACTCTGTGGACATACTGCTTTCCTGAATAGGCCAAGATATGCTCCATGAGCCTCCACATTTGCTTAGTTGAACACTGCATTCATTTTTCTACCCAGGCTGAGGGCAAGACAGCACTCCTTGCCATGAATTTGATGAAATTCCTTTATTCCAATATTGCAGAGTGTCAGTATGTGCACAGACTCCAACCTTTGCATCCTGGGAAATGGAAGGAAAGCAAAACTGCTTCAGTAAGGCAAGTAGTTTCATTTTCACAGCAAAAGCTACAGTCTCCACAGAATGATTGTGGAAGGAAGCTTCAGAGCAATGATCTCTTGCTCTTCCTAATAGTCTGAATTCTGTAATACCATAGAGTTCATACAACACAGAAGGGAAGCAATCCAATGATGCCAGGAACTGTAGGATGGCTTGTGAAACACCTCTGAGGTCAGAGACAGCAGTCTTACTTCAGAAACAGAGATGGAGATCTGACTTCGGATTCATCACTCTTCCAGCTGGTGCAAAAATAACTATGTTGGTTGTATCTACAATGAAACAAAATTGACCTCAGAAAGAAAAGGAAAAATGCTGATGGGTGGGGCAGAGAACAGAGGAGACTGGAGACAGCTAAACAATTGTCGTTGATTTTACTGAATATTCATATGTTTGTAATTATCCAATATAATCTCTGCATAGTAATTAATCATGGTGCAGTGTTAGCAATATCATGGCCTGGCTATTACAAATCACCACTTATTCTTTTTGCACTAGAAAATGTAAAATACTATACTAGCATTCAGTCGCATTAGCGCTCCAATGTGTGCAATTAGAGCTCCATCAGTGAGAGTGCTGTGCTATGGATTGCATTAGATGGACTCACTTTCTGGTGCAGCATGACTCTTCTCAGTATATGCTAGAAAGAAGGTTTAGCTTCATTTTCATGTGGAAATGGAACGGAGAACGCATACCGAACAGTCAGCTCTTGAGTTAGCTGATTAGGTGTTCTCGCTCATCCCAATACAGCTTTGCCTAAGCTCTTGAAATTCAGTACTTCCACATAGGTCCCTCATATCCAGTTTGCTAAACATATTTCTTATTTTGTCACCAATTTAGGGTACATACAAAATGGGATTTATTCCTCTGTGTACGTGAATACATAGAAGACTTTGAAAGTTTATGGTATCCTTTATTTAAAAAACCATAGAGAAATGGTATAATGATATTTGTATCACATGACAGCCATGAAATGAAAATGTTACATTTTCATACAAGCTGGCAAAAAAGCCACCCCATAACAACAACAACACTTTTTCAATAACTTGCCAGTTTTTATTTATTTCTATACTGCTCCATAGAAGTACACTGTTCTGTCAGTTTATAACAGTTAATACAATACAATATGAAATATAAATAACAGTTAAAAAGCCATATAATCACACTATTTTAAAAACACTTTTTAAACAACTTAAACAAGACTTTTTCCTGCAAATGCTGTGGAAATAAAGAAGTAATTTCAGTGTTTTTAAAATACATGTCTTAAATGTCAGAGTTTTAAAACCTCTTACTTGAGCATAAGAATATATTATGAAACCTTGCAAACATTCATTTTGTGCTTATCCGCTTACAATCAGAAGCAAATATTCCACTGTTTCCTGGATGCTGCCAATTTCCATTTCCCTTATCAGCCACCGTGAATAACACACCTGTTCACTAACTGATTTCATGGCAGTCCCTTGTGTTATTCATTGGATCCAGTCAGAGTTTTTGTCATTGAAATTTGATCTTTTTGAGAAACTCCCCCTCCACAAAAGAAAATTTACATTTTGCTTTCAAACATTCCTTATTGCAAATATACTAAGCCTATGATCTTAAGCACATTATCTGGAAAGATGTTTCTTTGAAACTAGCAGATTTACTTCTAACTATTTGCTTCAGGATTGTACTTGGATAAATAATGTGGGGGTCCTAAAAAAAGGTCAGCGACTTCATGTGTGTGTGTATGTTTCCATGCCTCATACTTTCACTGATCTGTATAGTCAAGTTTATATTTCATTATCAAATTGGAGATGTTCATTTTGGACTTTCACACTGGATATAAAAATGGTCATTAGCTACATAAATGCCAGTTACCAAGAAATATAAAGAAAAAATGCTCAAAGTAAAAATAATATTAGTTAATATCAAGATATATTTTGTATATTTTGCCTTTATATCAAGTGACAGAGCACTGAACTTTAAGCCTTCCATTTTGATAAAATGGTTCCTCTGGGTGGTTTGGTTTGGTTTGATTTTATTTTGAGAGTGGAGCCAGTATCATGATAAGCATGGGTCTCTGATCCATGTCTACACATGAAATAAGGGTAGAGGGTACCCTACTGGAGCAAAGCTTATGCAACCAAGGTTCAGTTTGGATGTCAGGAAGTACTTCTTGACAATTAGGACCCCTTGGACGGGAGGTGGTTGAAGCCCCATCGGTGAGGGTGTTCAAGGATAGGCTATAAATGTTCATGGTAGACATGTCATGGGTGGAGCTGGTTGGAGCCAGGGGTCAGACTAGACAGCCTGGGAGGCCCCTTCTCACTCACTCAGTTTCTATGTTTATTGGAAGTTATATTTTATTTGAACTGCTGTCCATTCTAAGTGTAGTTTAAGATGGAGAACCTCAAGCAAGGAGAGCAGCAGGAACTTTGTGGGTACTCATCAACAGTTAGCATTTGGACAGCAGACTGAATGGGCAACAGGCCACTTGGTCACAGTCCTCTCTACTTTGAAAATGATGCATTGCATTTCTATTTAACTTGTAGCAGTTTTGTTTCTAAATGTGCAACTATACATATCAATCAGTACAAGGAAAATATTACTTTGTTCTCTTTTGCCCACCCCTCTTTTTTTCTAGTTATGGATTTCATCATTTCTTGTGACCACTATGGGAAGAGCATAGAAGGCATCAGACTCTTTTCTACTTGCTTTCCTCATGAAGAAATTATTTCTTTTTATTAAGCAAGTCAAAGAGTGCATCGGGTAAATTGTGTCTTGAGCAGCCCACTAAGTATTAATTTAATGGGAGAGGTGTCTGCGCAAATAATTATAAATGATTTCCCACACAGAAAGCTTTCTTTAGATATTTAGCAACAGGTTGTTAGATGCAGCAGCAATTCTCACTTGGAGATCTCAGAGCTGACTTTTATGTCTGGAAAAGTTGTTAAAACATTCCTAAAAGCACAATGCAATGGACTTTGGATTCCAAGGATGATATTCCAAGAAACATTTCAAAATATCCATAATTCATAGCCACAAAAGATATCTGCTTTAAATAACCTCTATTACCTCACATTCTTTGCTTATCTCATTATTTCTCTTATGTAATTATGCTAACATTGCAAGTTTCTAGAGGCAAACTATGAACATGGACTGACATGAAGTATGGTGACATTCTTATTTCTTTAGTAGTTATAAAAGCAGTAAGATGAAAAAACAAGTGCATATCAAGGATGGCAAGATAGCTTTTATTGCAGCTCAAGCAGTTTAGGTTCTAAATACAAGATGCATTTTATTGCCCATACAGATTTCCCAACAGATTGCAAGTATGAGCCTGTTAACAAAGAAAGGTATGGTCTGGATACTTGTTAAGTGAAATCCTGGTTTAATGATTCTTTAATTACAGGAACGCTGTTGCATTAAATCAAATGGCACTCTGATAAAATAGTGTGAATTGACTGAAAAGATTAAAAAATACAGCATTGGAAGGTATATAAGAAGACTGGTCGATAAACATAAATGGTTTAAAATATTTAAAGGGGATAGAAGTTAAAATGTGTTAAGGAGAAAATAATTTGTTTTTGGTTTTATGACATTTCTGACTTTGGTTATAAAAGACAGGTTATCTATTATTTCAGTTTCTTATCTTTCCAATCATAAATTTGGTTCATTCCACGGTTTGCTTATTTCTGTCTTAAATTTATTCTGTCTTCTAGTATTGTTTCTTTAAACAATTATGACCAGATAGAGGAAGGATGGATGATTGTTAGGTTTTTCTTCTGATCACAGTGTATGGTTTATCGGGGCCTCCAGCCACTGGCCAAGTGGAGAAGGATAGTAAGATTGTCCTTACTCCAAAACCACCCAGCCTCACCATTACAAAACAAAATTTTAAAAAGCCATAAATGTGTTTTCAGTTACCACAGGTCTGTAGTACATGCAGGTAGCTTTCTGAAACTTTCCATTCTGGGAAATTGCAATTTTCATATAATTTCCCCCCATCCCTCAAAGAAATACAGAGGAGGGAAGGAAAAGCAAATCATTCCAGCACCCAGCTTTGAGGACTCCCCTTCCATATAAACAACTGCACCTGAAATTTGGCAGATTTCTTGCTTCACAGAACCACTAGGTTGGCTAACACAGGGGGATAAGTGCATCCAGTTATGGAGACCTTCAACATACGAAGACTATTCTTGCACAATCCTCCATTGCTATGTTTCTGGCATTTGGCAGACTTGATCCCTGCCTCCTCCACAAAAAAAGGCAACTACCCCTGCAAAATTATTGCCAATTCCCTCTTTAAGCATCAAAAATAGAACAGATGTATGTATTTTTCAGATATTTAGCAAGTGTATTTCTTGCCTGCAAGTAACATTCAACAAAAAAAAAGTTATAGCCAGTTTACTTCCCGTGATAGTTAACAGAAAGGAAGCACAAAGCCTCAGATTTCTGAACTTTGGCTCAGCTTTGGTATGATTTGGATGGACTCCAGATAACTGTCTGTGCCAAATTGGGCCATTACCAGAGCACTAAATCATGGCTGAGTTGCAACTTGGGGTCAATGTGCATCTCCCATTTCTATAGTCTTAATGTGGAATGTAATGAATTTTAATATGGACTCTGTGAATGTTCTGATAGGAAGTTGAGATAGTAGGAAAGCAAATTATTTTGCTGTTGGATTTTTAAAGTACAGTCTTGTTTTAATCTGCAGTCAGGAGACTCCAAAGAGAAATTAACACACATTTTAGAAAAGGATGTGGCATTGCAACTGTTATAGTTCTGTCAGTAAAGCTTAAGTGGAGAACGGGAGAAATGATCCCCAGTGTTCTGAAGGGTCAGTTCAGAACTTCTTTCTAAATACTCTGCTCTGTGCAATATACTGCTACATGCACTTGTATTCTGCTCACAGCTCAAGAAAGAAAGAAAAGAAAACCACTTTTTTGTTTGTTTGTTTGTTATCGTCAGGGTTTCTTTCTATTCCCTTGCTTTCAGAAGTGAATTGTAACTGTTAAGTGTGTTTTTGACAGATTATTCTAAAACTGTCATGCTTGGTAAGAATCCAAATGACCTGTTTTCTCAATATACACAAAGGTTTACCTCAAAGAATATAAAGCGGCTGAGAACAGCATTCTCCACAGGAGTTTTAATAAAAGCAAGGGAGTTCCAGTGAGCATGAAACTTGCTCCCTATCCTCCTTCCTTTATCCACAATATTTAGTAGAAATTGGGGAAATGGGCAAAGAAGATGCTTGGTTGCAAATACTGTTGAACTACCTGCTATAATTGTTAAAACATCCTTTGACTAGTGTCTTACTTGATGATATTGATTGCAAAACTGAAAAATCAGAATACTATGCCATACATTTCCATTGCTTTTCCAAATGTAAATATCCCAAGAAATGCAAGCTACCTTTATAAAGGTAGTTCTGGATTACTTGTAAGGTCTCCACTCAGGAGGGCATGTCAGAGGGTGATCACAACCAATGTCTGTATTTCCAATTTGAACTTTGGTGGATCCACTACCCTATTGTCCAATTGTACATTCAGTGAAGGTCTAAAGGAGGAGGAATTGACCATGCAGAGCATTAACCATTGAATAGGCCTCGGGAAGTATAAAAGAGAGAATCACAGAGTTTCTGTACATAGATAGTCTGTAAAAATTCCACTATGCTTAAAAAATAAACAAGGGAATTAGAATTATTTTTCTTCTTGTTTTATTTGTGTTGCCTTAAAGGAGAGGGAGAGGGAACACATTGAATGACATCTGCATCTGTGAGTTTATGTTACTATATGTAAATTTAACATTTCACCATAATGGAGAAGACTGGTCAAGACACAAATTACCTGTGTACCCACTTAGTCTGCTAGCCAGGTGCTAACTGCTGATTGGTCACTTCAAGGTTCCTGCTTCCCCTTCCTCCTTGTGGTTTGTTGACCAAGTGGGCACCTTCAAATAAAGGTTACATTTCCAAATCAGAGAGCTAGGCTCTGTAAAGCAGAACACCTGGCTACCCTAATGCACAACTATTTCATATCTTTATCAAATGCATTATTCAGCATTAATGTTTTACAATGAGAACCATGTAAAGGAAAAAATGCACAAGAATTTTGTCCAACCTTTAAGCTAAATAAATCTATTGTTAAATTAGCTTTTATAGAACAGAGCAAACTTTGTTGAAAGCATGTATATACAACCTGGATAGAAAGTTTAAAACCTAAGCAAACATCGCATTATCCTGACTTTGCCTCAGCCTATCCTGAATCCACAGTTTTGTTGGTTTGTTTGTTTGTTTTTAATAAAGAACTCCAAATATGATGACTTTCTGGTATATATACTGCACAATATGGACCTAGCTGGCATTTTCTGATAGCTCAGCTCAGGAGGAATCCATTTTGTTTCAAATAGCATGAGCTGGGAACTTCCAGGAATGGTATTACTACCCTCAACTGCTTCAGAGGCCGAGGAGTCATGGAATGCTTCCTCCTTGTTTAAATTAAAGAAGTTGTTCTGCATCTGAAGAAAATATGCAAACGCATTCCTCATTGCAGTGGTACCACCCAGCTTCCCAGCTTAATCCACAACCATACTTTGAATTGACTAATCAAATGCACAAGTAGGAAAAAAGTTCAATCCTCAATGATCCTTATCTCACAGTAGGTCAAGCTTTATCTTAACTCCTTTAAGGATATCCTTTCATAATGAAGTTTATCCAGTTCTGCTCTATATTTATTCTGCTCTATATTCTTCCTTGGAATTACTTGATTTGCACTTTCTGGACGAAATATGGACATAGGAACATAGAAACATTGAAACTGAATGAGTAAGAAGGGGCCTCCTGGCCATCTAGTCTGACTCCCAGCTCCAGCCAGCTCTGCTCATGGACTCAAATTCATGGACATTTCTGAGCTAGCAATGTTTAATCATAGAAATCATGAAAAATGCATGCTTTTGAAAAATGAGAGGATGATTCAAATATTTGATGCCATGCATGAGGGACAGCAGTTTTAAATAAATAAATAAAAATTTCAAAGGTGCACACATTTGGGAAAAATGCCAAATTTCATGCAAACCCCCCCCAAAACCCCCCAAATGCTCTAATATGGATTCAAGGTGGAAGAAACTTTGAGCATGAGGTATGTTAATTCACACATTCCAAGGTTGAAACCATTTCTGCATTAAAGGAACTAGTACATAAGTACCTAAGTAGCTAACAATGCATACTATTGCAATGATTTCATCAGTAGCCAATCTTGTTTTCCTGACATCCTAACAGAGGCAAGAAATGATGGCACAGCTGTGAAATCTTAAGAGCATAGCAGATTCATATTTCTTGCTGGACTGTATCTCTTTCCTGTTTTATTTTATATACATTTTCACCTGTCCTTGGTACCTTAAGCCATCATTCAGGTTGAGTATTACCTTTTTAGTATATAGTTGCTGATGTTTGCACTGCAAAGACAAATGTTTTTTATCATATTTGTCCTCTGTTTTTATGGTTGCGGTGGTTGATGGTTTCCTGTCTTAAGGCTAACTGTTAATATAATAAAATTGAATTATATTGAAATGAAGGTTATGGTAAGTTATTTTGACTGGCATTATAAGTGGCAGTAGTTACATTTTATGAGTATTGTAAGATACTGTATAACTAGTGAGAGCACACAATGTGCTTGAGTCACAATAGCAATGGATACAGTAGTTAAATAAATAAATAAATAAATAGGAGGAAACAGCTGGGTCTCAATAATATTTGATACTCCTTGAATGCATCAGATTCAAGACATAGGTTTTTGGCAAGGCGAGGCAAGGCGAGGCAAGGCATAGTGTGGGATACTAAATGCTATGCAGTCTATTATTTTTGTTTTTGTTGTTGTTATTTAGAATTGAATCAATAGGCACATTTTTAAGCACTGTTGTAGTAGAAATGGGATGGGACTTTGCCCTAACCAGGATACTGGGGAGAAGCATTGTTTCTGCTGCCACAGAAACATTTCTACAAGGAGTCGGGACCTGCTGCTTTGTGGACATTTCTGTGACTGTCATGAACCAGCAGCAACCTTTCCCATTAATAGAAGGGAGAGCAAGCAAAATAGCATGCCAACACTTCCCTTCCTGTAGCCTTTTACACCACCACTTGATGGAAGTTCTTTGTTTTTGTTTTTTCTGGCTGACTTTACCAAACCATCCTTTAATCTCTCTGGGTCTCATGCATAGTATTTTAAGCAATGTGGAAGTTGACTATTAGACATGGGGTAGTTAACTTCCTATCCACTGAGAGAAAGAGAGAGAGAGAGAGAGAGAGAGAGAGAGAGAGAGAGAGAGATTACAACATTTCAAGCAATTCAAGAAAAATATCAATAGGTTTAAAAAATGAATGGAAACAACATAGAGACAACAGCATATGAGCAAGAGGTAAAAACATAATCAGGGATAACTGCATCTAAACAGAAGGTCTGCTTTATCAACGCAATGTCTTACTACCAAAGTCCAGTTTGTCTCAACTGGGTCTTCAGGTTGTTCAACTCTTCCTCTTTCTGGACTCTTCTCCTTTTTGTCCCCTTCTGTTTCTGCCTTTCATCTTCAAAGTATTTCCTTCCCCACCACCAACCAATCAGGTGTCTAGTTTCACTTTCCTAAGCTATACTTTGACCTTTGGTTGGAGCTCCTGAAAATGTCCCCATCTTCCTTTGCAGAAATCCTGATTGCATATCTAATGAAACTTTCACCATTTGACCAAAACTGGTCGAAAGTTTTAACCCCATGTTATGGAAAGGTAAGAAGGAGGAAACCAGAAAAACAAACCAATCAACCAACAGAAGTATATACAGAAATTGGAGGCTAGCTGTATTTCCTCACAGGAACTATTCTAGAAATACATGACAGATAGGTCATGTATTTGCAGGCTAGACTGGTACTGTGGCAAATTCACATTTCTGGCATGCTTCCACACTTTAGTGGACTTTGGGCCCAGAGAAGCTAGAATATCAAATCTGGCACAAAGGATCACCTTTGTTTCCCACCTCCATTCTGCTCTATCATGATGAGAATATGAAACAAACTGTAGTTTCTTTGGTTGGGCTAGAAACATTTCTAGAGAAAGACAAGGACATGCCATATTCCAATGAGTTGTGGTCTTGTTTCAGAAGTATATAAGAGAAGTGTAGTGTGCATATTGAACACTGGGGAGCTAGTAATGTTTCTACCTGCTTATTTTACTTATTAAATTTATAATGCTGCTTTCTTCCATTGTGGCACTCAAGATACAGTTCCCAGCTGGACTGCCCCCCACCATAGTAATCTCATAGTAATCAGATTCAGGGACACTTAGATTAAGTAAACCGGTCAGAGAGCTGTGGGATGGTATAGAAATATAATTGCAGCAGAGTGACAAGCTGGCTGCCTAATGTGCCTTCATGCCACACAGCACACCCTAGCAATGAAAAGGAAGTTTAGCATCATCTAGCAACCTTCTGCAGACCATATTTACACCTGTTTTGGTCTGCTATAAAGTATCTGGAACTCTGAATTTGTGACAATATAGTCAATGTACCATAGACTTCAGAAAATGGACACACAAACATAGCCATGCTCATCCTCTCTATGCATGCCAGTCTACTGACTGACAGCATTATAATTTTGCTTGAGCAGAAGGGCTTCATTTCACCTTCTGCCAAAAAAGATAGAGTGTCCCATTCGTCTTGGTGCTGTGCCTCTGTTTCTTCCCCAGTCCTGTGCAGCAGGAATATTTAGGATCAGTGGGAAGGAGAACTGCTTTCAGCTTCTCACATAGTATGCTAAGAATCTTCAATATAGGCCCAAATACTCAATACCAATTCATCACACTGTCCATAAATTATGAATAAAATCCATGTACTTTTCCTTCTCTGCTAGACCTTGGCTAGTGATGGGTACACCAGAATGAGCTGTGAATTATTTGGTCGAGGACTCTCTATGTATATCCTATTTTTAGATCAAGGGTTGGCAAATGCAGGGTGTGCAAATAAAAGCTATCATTACAAAAACTCTTTCTGTTTCATATTTTAGGTAATTAGACTTGGTTTTCCAATGTATACTTACGGCCACAAGCTATGTGAAAACAAGCTGTACAAATTTACAGGAGCCATTTGATTCTATTAGGTTCGAAAGCAGACTTTTGCTAAGGTTGCTAACATGACTTTACATTCTCCTACGTTATTTGCTGTCTACAGTATCATTAGTTATGCAATTTGGTGTGTCTCCACTTATTATTTCTGCAGCTGTAGCACCTGCTTGCAGGAAGGCTTTTCTTATTTGAAGAACAGCATTAATAACAGGCAGCGGGGGTGGGGTGGCATGGGTAAGCTGTGGCATAACCTAGGAAGAGAAAAAGTTCTTTAGCATATACACATTTTAGTCTGGCTGCTGCCAGAGTAGTTTTTAAGGATAAATAAATAAATATTTTGTCAAAGTTGTACAGTGTACAAATTAATTAGCAAGCAATATTTACTCAAATCATTTTTCTTTCTTTTTTGGGGTAGTGGTGGTAGTCTTGTTAGGATTTTACCAGACTGATACTATAGTGACAATGAAGTAGGAATATGAATTTTGGATTTGTGTGTTGAACTCAGGTCTAACCACAAGACCAAACAGTATGAACCCATCTAATTTAAACTTACATGGAAATAAAATACAAGGTAGAGTGGAAAAGTAGGTCACATTCTCCTGTGCTGCAGCCCCCTTTATTCTTCCATGGGCTTATCTTGATAGCAGGACTGGAAGGGACCTACTGAACATTGTGAGCTGTACCTTACCAAGTACAGTGAATGAAACATCCTAAACTACTTGCACAAGTCTCTTAATTTCATTTCCCCCCTTTCTTTCAATTGCTATTACAGTAAATATACCCATTAGATATAGATTTAATGTGTTTTTTATCATAACTGCTGCACAGGGAGGATTTATTTCATATTTCTGAAAAGAATTAACCACCTCCCTAAAGCTGTGACTCCCCCAAAATAATTCCCTCTGGCAAAAATACAGGAGTTTTTAATGCTTTAAAAGCCTAGGTGATGCATGGAAGTTGGACACACAAAAGGGAAGGCCATAGACCCCGATGGAAAGACTCTGTGGACACCTATTGGACTGTAGGCCAGAGGTTGATCACCCCTGGGAATGTGGGAAACATGAGAAACAGAATCTTAGTGGCACAATCCATATGCCTAGTATGAAGTCAGCATGCAGAACAATGAGTGTAAGCGTTGTATATGTAATGGTGGGCCTTCCAACTGCACATACCTGAGTCTTCCCCAACTGTGCACACTAAGCTAATGCACATACAGCTGGGCTCTAGGTACACTCAGCTAAATACATGAACACAGCAAAGTCTGAAGTCCATTGACAAACTTTCCACTTCCAATGTGCTCAATAGATGTGTGAAGAGAGCACATCTGTATGAGTGTATGTGCATAAACATATAATTCAAGATTTATGAAGAAATCAGTAAATTAGATAAGACGCCAACAAGGTACATAACTTTCAACTGGTTGAAAAAGTCCCTCTTCCTCACAATGTTTACAATGACAATTAAAATGGGCATGGAAAGTGTCCATGGATGACTTTCCAACACTTTAGAGTCAACATAGTCACGCTTTCCCCCTGTAAATCAATATCATATATACTCAAGTAGGCATGAAAATAAGGTATTTTGTGTTTAAATTTTAAATGAATAATAGGAAAGAAACCCAATGCAAAAGGAGCTTAGGTTACCATGTGATGTACACATAAGCTCCATTGAACAATACGACCTATGTCTGAATACTTGTGTATATGATTACTGCCTGTGAAGAAAAGGAAGAAATACAATTGCTAATAAAAACAAGAACCTTAAATTTCAAGTTTTGCACATTTGTGCTTTTAAGAGACTATTATTTTCTATCTCAAAACTAGCATTTTATGGTCATCACTTTTTACAATACCAGTTTTTGCCTTCTTCTAATCAGATGACATACGAACCATGCTTAAAAGCTAAAGTTGATTCAGGATTTCATGCTTTTTTCAATTGCAGGAGGACAGTAGCAGAAATTCAGTCCTAATGGGAAACTGTCAATAGGGGGTAAAGATAAAGAAACAGTGGAAGTTTTAAGTTAGCCAGAACTCTTAAAATATGCTGTTTCTACTCTACATTTCAATAAATGTTAATGTTTTGGGATTTTTCATTCCAATCCTTTATCTTTTGGTTAAAAGTGATTAAAAGTACAGTCCCAAAATGGAGAGTTAGAGATAACCTCTATTTGTACTTGATAATGCTTGCCTTTTACATTTTTGCACCAGGCCTACTAAAACTGAGCAGTATGTTCTATAAGTATTAATATGGTAACTTTGTGATGAAAACAGTATAATGGAAAAATGAACTTGCTAAATTAATGCTTGATTACGGCACTGCTTAGATCATGATTGGAAGGCATTGCAATTTTAATTTTACCAAACTACAGATGAACATTAATAATACACCTATGTAATTGGATGTGTTTCCTTAATCAGAGCAAGCAGAATGGATAGCTTAGTAAGGTAGGTTCATTCTGAGATCTCAGAGAACTGAAAATGACTATGTGATTTGACAGCTAACTCGATATAATAAACTCCCATCTTCCTTAATCCAGATGTGTTGGAAAATTATTCCCATCACCCCAGCAAATATTATGCTGGCTGAGGTGATGGGATCTGTAATCCAACACATTTGGAAGACACCACATTGGACAAAGGTTGAATAGATGGTAGAACACAAATGAAGTCCTGCTGATAATGTGAATGTATTGGCATTGGTCGACTGTATATATTAAATGCCACCTGAAAGCAATTGTCTTATTTTTGTCCCTTTATTTCACTTTATTTACAAGACAATGCTGGCAGTCAGTCAAGAAACAAACAAACAAAAAAAAGGAAGGAAAGATATCATGAACTATATCAATATACTTGAATCAGCTCCCACAGGGGAAAGGGAAGGGGAAAAAAACTCAGTGAGGAAAAGAAAAGGGATAACATTTCTGTCTCAAATACATTAATATGAGCCATTCATATTTTTACATATGCATACATATGACTTGGACCATTGAAGAAGATATTCTCAAATATAATAAGAATAGTGAAATGGTCAGTCCATTGAATAACAGGTGGATGCTTTTCCTTCCAACCTTGAATTATATGTCTCTGTGCTTCAAGTGCATGAACATCCACTATTAGCACAAACTTTTCAAGAACAAAAATTATATGAGCAATGATTTCCAACCATAAAGAAGCAACCCTGAGTTATGTCTACATCATCCTCAAAAGTTACCACATCTGGTGGAGCTACCTAGCTTGCTTCTATTTAGCAAGCTCCTGTGGTGTCCAGTATACATGAAATACCATTTTTGTTGAATCAAGCACTGTTAAAATCTACATGCTGGCAACTTTCCATTAAACTGTACAGTGTATTCCAATTCCTTGTTCCATTCATCTTTACTCTTCTGAATATCTACTTTGCTACTATCTAGAAGGCAGCTACTGTGGGTTTACTTTGCTGAAAGGAACCAATTAGTTCTTCCAACACTATAGGGAATGTCATATATAGAATAATAAATGTTGAAGCTGAATGTATTGCCAACTAGTCCTACAGGCTAAATGTCATTTTATCCACAATACCAAAAATGGTAGGAAATCATTGCCCAAACCTATTAGCTGATCTGAAGCTATTTTATTTGGGTTCGGCAAGGGGCGGCAAAGAAATGCTGCTGTAATAATAATAATAATAATAATAATAATAATAATAATAATAATAATATTGTCAATCTAACTAATTAACACAACACGTTCTCTTACTGTTTTCAAAACTGGATTCTCCAGTGAGCTCAGTGTAGCATGAAAATATAAAACAAATTGCCACAGGTGAGCTAGTCTTTTTTCACTGTTGAGATTAATGGTGGAACCAGGGTTGGATGGTTGGTTGGTTGGTAATATTCCTTGACCTTAAAGCCATGTAGCAGAAAGGGGATACTAAGTTTGATTCCAAAGTATCCATATATCAATGTGAAGGCATCCCATAGAGTAATATGGAAGGGATCAACGTGCTTTCGAGCCATTAATGCAGGTTAAAAAGTAAGCTGTATGATATAAAAAAATCTGGAAAATTAAATCTTTTATCTTCTATTGACAACTGTACCTGCTCCAAAGAAAAATAGGAATGACACCCAGTTAAACTTCCAAAATTCTACATAAACTTTAAAAAAAACCTGTTAGAGGGATATATACAGGAACACTATGTAATAGATAAATTGCCAAAGACACATCAGGTGCAATCCTATGCATATTTAGCCAAAAACTGGTTCCACCACTGGCATTATCACTCCAGCAAGACTGAAATTTATACATCTTTTTCCACCTAAATAGGTATCAGTCTGTGTCCAAAGCATAGTAATGCTATTGCAAGTGCTTAAATTCAGCATCTTCTCTTTCCTGCCAATTTCGTTTTGGTTCCTTCATTCTTATCAGCATTTCTTATGGCAAGATTTCCTGCAGAAAGTGGATTCATCTTCTCTTCCCTCTCCATGTGTGAGCAGAGAAATGGAAAACTTCTATATGTGAAGGATTCCATTCCAGATGTGCATCCATTAACAGGACCATCCAGTATGTCTAAAGTTGGAAAAGCCAGGGTTTGTTGAGCTCACAGAAGTTCTCCAGATTTCACCTCTTAACAGGAGGAAGTTTGGCTTCCTCCTATTCTTTTTTGTGACCTGTAGTTTTGGTCCATTTAGAATAAGTGCACACTTCATCCTATTTAGCAAAGCACAAAAAATGTAACTTTAAATATATATATATATATATTGGTACTGTCCATGGAGTGCAAAAGGATTGAGGCCTTTGAATTGTGGTGCTGGAGGAGACTCCTGCGAGTCCCTTGGACCGCAAGGTGATCAAACCGGTCAGTCCTAGAGGAGCTCAACCCTGACTGCTCTTTAGAAGCCCAGATAGTGAAGATGAAACTCAAATACTTTGGCCACCTAATGAGAAGGAAGGACTCTCTGGAGAAAACCTAATGCTGGGAACAATAGATGGCAAAAGAAGAAGGGGACGGCAGAGGATGAGGTGGCTGGATGGAGTCACTGAAGCAGTCGGCGTGAGCTTAAGTGGACTCTGGGGGATGGTGGAGGACAGGAAAGCCTGGAGGAATGTTTTTCGTGGGGTTGCGATGGGTCGGACACGACTTCACGACTAACAACAACAAAATATATATTTTAACTGTGTGCATTTTATGAATATAAACTGAAGACTTTCCAAATATATTTGGAGAACTTGCAGCACTGTTCATGTTTGGGGTTGTTAACAGGAAATTTTCAGTTCATTTGTGAACTGAACAAGAGTCTTGCAGATCTCCAGTTGCACTTACATTAGTGCTGAATACAATGTTAAGCCTTCCCAAATGTTTAATGGTAAGGCAAGGCCTCCCAAAGTTTGGGAGCAAGGAACAAACATTTGGAAAGTGTGGAATAGTGGAGGTTCAGGTGGGAATTTTTGAAATGCCATTTTTGTAAGGTAGTGAGGAACTAAAGGTAACCCTTAATTATGCTATGTCTTGTGTAACACCTGGACACTCCTTATCAAGAAGTATGCAAAATACTATCTACTTTGCTTAATGGTGATTGTGGTAGATGTGGGGATTGAGGGGATATCACTTTCACCCCAAATATCAAACTTCAATAAATGAAACTGAGGTCAATATATTGTAAGGTATTGGGAGTATTTATTCCAGTGATGCAATTCAAATGCTAGTATGAGTATAACATACAATAAGATGAGTATTTGTTCATCTTGGGTTTCAGTCCAGATGCTTTGTTTCCCAGCACAGAGTGAACAAAATCATAAGTGACATCAAGCTGGACTGCCCTGGATCCAAGGGGACTGTGTTGAGAATGAAAATGCACAGCCAGGGATGTGATCTGGCAGGTGTGTCTTCCCAACCTTTGCAATCCTCAGAACGCTGGAATGACTCTTAAATGCCAGCTGGGAGCAAATTAAGGCTGAAGCACTCCCTGAACCCTGGTCTACAGTAATACCAAAGTGGATGAAGTGGCTTCATGCCAAGTCCCAGCTCTGCGGTGGTGCATCAAATAGAGCTCATCAGGTTCTGATAATCTGAGCCAATGTTTTTGGAAGGCAATTAGACACAGAATTAACATATTATGAGTGATGCTTTCTAAATCAGTTCATAGGTACTTATTGGAGTTCTGTAGTTTTTTCAAGTAAGCTACGCATAAGCCCTTATTAAGCAGCATTTTTGACAGTCCAGAAAACTTGCTTGTTTGTTCATTTGTCTGAGTGTGTAGCCTGACCTTTGCTAAGGACCAGGCTGAGTATGATCCCTTAAAACCAAAAGTGCTAAAATTGTAGGAGTGAAATCATAGAATAATAAAGCCGAAAAAGATCAATGAGGCCATTGAGTCCAATCAAGGTTCACAGTAGGACTTCAGGTTAAAGTATCCTTAATAAATGGCTGTCCAGTTGCAGCTTGAATGCCTCTAGTGTGATAGAGCCCACAACTCCCTAGGTCATTGGTTCCATTGTTGTACTGCTCTAACACTCAGGAAATTCTTTCTGATGTCCAGCTGGAACCTGGCTTCCTGTAACTTGAGCCAATTATACTATGTCGTGTACTCTGGGATAATCAAGAAGAGATCCTGGTCCTCACCTGTGTGACAATAAGTTGAAGTGAATGTATCTTTTTGGCACCAGGCAGCATTGCCACTTTGAAAGAGAGGTGGAAAGATGACTGCTTAAGAAACTCATTCTGAATCCTTGTTGTTGTAAACTACAATGCACAAAAACATGAGCCTCAGTTTTCATCCACTCAGAAACTCTGGAAGGCTTCAAAGGATGAGTATGGTCTTCTATGGGTGCACTCAATGCCCCCCCACCCTTGATGCACATAAGCTTTGGGTTATGCAGATCCAATGGCTGGAGCAAGGAAGGGTGGCAGCAACTCAATGGCTGAAACTAGCCACTACTTCAGTGCACCCCATGCATTTTATCTAGACAGCCATTTTAAAACTTCTAGTTAAAGTATCTAAGAGGGAATGAAGGATGCCTGGGCCCTAATACTGATTGGTACACAGGAGTAGTTCCAAACTTCTCACCTTCATGTCCCCGCCACACCCCCTTTCCCCTCTCCAAGGTGCATTTGCACCCTTGAAGAGATGGCATACATTGTCCTTACCTCACTGGCTCTGAAGGGGAGGAAGTCAGTCATCAGAGTCCCAGTGCTGAGCTTATAGCATCTCAGTGCTAAGACTCAAAGGATCCTATAGTCCCCAAACAATGTCAGTAGGCCATAGGATTGCATCCTTAATGGATTTTCAGGAAGCACAAGCAGCCAGGATACCGCAAGACATGGAACAGAAAAATGTCTTAAAACATTGCACAACCACCTCCTTACAGATATCAAAGCCCTGCACCCTGAGATTTTTTTTCCTGAAATTTTCATCCCTTATCACTATTTTCAGTTGTTGATTTAACCAAACTCAGCAAACTTAGAATAATGAAGTGGCTTGTCTAAATAACACCAGAATTCTGTGAGTTCAGACATAATGAGGGATTTGGATTACTTTACAAGCAGAAGCAGATGCTTCTGATCAACTCTTCATGAATGCAAAGGAAAGAGGAACATGTGAGCCCACCTCCCTGTGCTGGTGTGTCCATGTAAGAGCAAAGTGTATTTAATATCATTTACTGAAAGGGTTACTGTGAAGATGCCATGCCACAGGTCTATCCCCTGGTGCCAATACCAAAAATCAACATGTCTGTATATTTGGGTCTAAGTCTTTAAGTCACCGATACATAAGTTTCAAAGTAAAATTTCAGAGAGATTAATCATAAACCCTTAGTGTAAAATTTACACATTCAGAGTGGAAGTCTATGCATTTTTAGGGAATTGAAGAAGTTCTACAACTCCCAACATTTCTGAGCTAAAACAGTGCTGGAACCTGGAAGCCTTTTTTTCCTGTCTAAATGTGACTAGGATTATACCCTTAGGTAGGCATTCAGTTTAAATATGCAGTGTGTGTGTGTGTGAGTGAGTGTGTGAAATGTGCATGATCATGCTTACATTTATACCGAACAAAACAGTCCTTAAAAATTGAAGGAGAAATATAGGGTTTTAACTTTAATTTTATTTTCATCTTTGCCTGTTAAAATATACTTCACTTTGGAGACCTTCAGTTGCTAAGCGCCTGCAAAATATTATTGAATACAGCAGCATTTTACACTGCTACATTTAGAATGAATTTTAAAAGTGAACATGCTTTGTCTTTGGGCTGGATTCCTTATTGATTCTTTCAGTGGCTTTCTAACCAAACCTGGAAAACTAAATAATTATCTATTATGTTCGGGAATGAACTGAATACCACCACTTTTAAAAGAGGAGTTAAGGTAATTAAAGTTTGTTGTAACCCAGAACACATTTGATGTATTATTATCGATCCTGAATCCTACAAACCTTTGATGGAAGTGATTGTTATCACAAGAATTGTTGAGGTGAGCATCTACTTGTTGTTTTTGTAACCGAAAATAGCATCATTCTTCTTTAGCTTGTTATGAATATATAACTGCAGCTCTTTTTAGGTTGTTATGAATATATTACCCTGCATCATTTTGGTTCTCATAGTAACTGCAATCCCACATTTGCTATTTTAAAGAAGTGAGCATCCAAAAACTGCCTTCACTGGTTATGGCACAATTATACCACCTTCAGGAAGAATGATAAGCCATGAGACACTCACATGCTATCCTATCAATAATTGGCCCTCCCATGGCATGGTGTGAAGCCTTGATCAGCCAACACCAGGTGCAAACACTCCAGACCTGTCTTCGGGTGGACATGAACCCTCCAAAGCGAACTCTTGTTTTTATAGACTACAGCAACTCCCTCTCCCCAGGCTCCTGGGCAAGCCTGGTGCTGTACAGAGTGGGCAGAGCTGGCTGAGCATAATGTCTCCCATCTCTCCCACCCAAGCCTCTGTCCACTTTGTGAAAGGGAGGATCAGAACAGACAAGGCATGAAGGTTTTTGAGAGGGAAAGTTTCAGAGGAGCATCTGGGTGGATAGGGAGGGTAGATGAATCCTGCTTACGGATGTTTCAGCATATTTACTCGAACAAAGGGTGTTGGGTGCTATTTAACCCCAGGAGATGAAAGCATGCATTTTAAAGAGGGATTGTCCATGAACTTTTCATCCTGTTGCATCTTTCTTTAAAAAAGACATGACAGCTTTGTCTAAGTCCATAGGAATTTGAAAATCCATTTTGGGTGGCCATTGATTTGGAAAGAGTTTGGAAAAAAAAGAACAAAACACAGATAGCATTTAACTGTAGAACCAGTATTAGTTGCAAGCCTTAGAGTCTCACAAAATTCTTAACTGCAAAGCATAGCACTCCTCCAACAGCATGATACCATTTGATCTATTGACTTCCTCTTCTTTAGGATTAACATGGCTACTGCATGATCCACTTAGCTGTGGATGTAATGTTATACACATGGAAATAAGTCCAACTGAATACAATGGGGTTCAACTTTTGAGTAAGCCCCAGGTCCAGCTCTACCACATTAAGCAGAATAAGTTGGCTATCTCAGGCAGCTGATTTTCAGTGTCATATAAAAGCACCCAAAAGGTTGAGTTCAAACAGCAGCATGACTTCTGTTGACTCAGACTCTCATACTACTAACAGAATGTTAAATGATGTAGCATGATAATGGACATCATGTAGGTGTTACATTTATCTGGAGACCCTTCAAAGCCATCCCCATTTACAGGGCATTCAGCAAAGGGTTTTCTCCTGAGTTGCTTGCAAACTAGGAGACACATTTCTCCTCTCATATTCCATGAACTTGGCCTTTGGAATTATTATTATGAGTCTTAATGATGTGTTTATGGTTTGATGTTGTGTGATAACCTTTTAAAAAGTTTGGTACACAACCTAGGCACCAAACTGGTTCCAGAAAGGCATTCTAGAAATAAGTAAAGCCACACTCTAAATGTCAGTTTCAGATAGGGATTTAATGTAATTCCCTCTGGTTTTATTTCCATGGTTTTAAAAAGTGTAAACACTTTTTGAAGTGTAGACAACTGAAGATCATACATCAGTTCTAAAAAGGTGTATCCTGTATATACGAGAGGTAAAATTCTGTGTGAAAACAAATGAATTTTAATTTAAATATATAGGCTCACATAACAGTAAAATACTCAGAAAAGCATCATATGCTAATGTGTCCCCCTAACACACTGTTTCATGTGATGTAGAATGATCTTTTCAGTTTGGCAATTGATTGGAGAGGATAGATTTAACCCTTAACTCTTAAACTAGTATCTTTCCTTTCTCTCCTTATGTTATCACTATAAGTTCTGAAAGAATCATATGTAGATACAGTCCTGTTTTTTAATGTGTTTCAAAATTTGCTGTAGGTTTAATAATGCCCATCTCCTTCTAACTCTATATAGTTAGTAATTGCTCTTTAAACAGGTACAAGAAGAAGAGCTGTATTAAATCTGCCGTTCAATAGCACTTGTTTTGCTGGTTAAAAAAGCTGCATGGTTACAGTAATCTTAGATGTTTGTACAGAGGTTTTCATTTCATTATTAGGAAAATCTGGACCAGAAAAATGGCAAGGGATAGTATAATAAGAAGGAGAAATGCATAAATAATGCATTGGAAAATTGACAGAAAAATATCTTGAATAATTTATCTGCTGAATAATGTTTGACCACCTACAGCGCTAGTCAAATATGGAAGAAAATTAATGCACAAATTATTTATTTCACAACTCACTGGAAAAGGCTCATTAGATGCCTTACTATGCATCTACATAAATGCCATACATCTGTCTCCGGATATAGCTTAGGCAACCACATAGACCCAACATAAAAGAGCCAACACATATAAAATCAATTGAGATTGTTTTATGTTCCTCTCAAGATCCTGCTATTGTGTAAGAACAGCATTTTGTTGAACCATTGAATATTTTACGCAGGTAGATGCATGCATTTAGCACTTATATTTGCATATGTAAGGTTATTTGCCCATTGAAGATTCCTTAACTAAAATTACTTCAATAAAGTTGTTTCCCTTGTAACCCCAACAAGAATGTGTCTTTTGGTTGTACAGGTGCAATCTTGGACTGGGAAATGTGTTTCTATCCTACCCATTATTTATCCTTATAACTACTCCATGAGATAGGTGAAGCTAATAAGACAGTGTTGGCTCAAGATTGCCTGATAAGTGCTATGGCTGAGCAGCTCCATGAACCCAGATATCCTAACTTCATGTCAATTCTATTTATTACACCATAGAATAGTAGAGTTGGAAAGGGCCTACAAGATCATTGGGTCCAATTCCCTGCTCAGTGAAGGACTCGAAGTTAAATCATTTCTCCGAAATGGTTTTCCAGCTTCTTCTTGAAAGACTCCAGTGTGGGAGAGCTCATAACCTCCCTAGGTTGTTGTTTCCATTGTCATATTGTTCTAACATTCAGGAGGTTCTTCCAGATGTTTGGCTAGAATGCCCATTCTAAATGAGAAGAGAGGCTGGCATTACTCTGTATACAACCTTTCACACATTTTATGAGTGCTGCCACCTCTCCCTTCAATCTTCTCTCCTCGAGGCTAAACAATTCTTCCATTCTCTCTTCATAGAGCTCTGTTTACAGTCCCTGGATCATCCTTACTGGCCTTCTCTAAACCCTTTCTAGTTTGTCTGCCACTTTCTTAAACTGTAGTAACCAGAATTGGACACAGTATTCCACCAGATGAGACATAAGCAGTGATGAATAGAGGGGAACTAGACTTTCACATGATTTGAAAGTGATAATTCTGTTACTGAAGCCCAAAATAGCATTTGCCTTCTTTGCAGACACATCAAATTGTATTTATTTATTTATTTAAAACATTTTAACCCCTCTCACAAAACAGTAGCATGGCTCACAAAACAATAATAGCACATTAAAATAACATATACAGAGATAATATCCCAATATAAAACCCCATCAACTCTTAAAATACTAGGAAAAGAAAAAGGCTTTGGCCTGACACCAAAAAGAATACAGAGTTGGTGCCAGGTACACCTCTCTGAAGAGCAGATTCCAAACAAAATTGTTGACTTATATTCAGTTTGTAATCTACAACAATTCCAAGATCCTTCTCTCTGGTAGGATTGTTGAGCTAAGTATCCGCCATATTGTAGCTATGCATTTGGTTTCTTTTTCATAGGTACAGAACTTGGTATTTGTCCGCATTTGTCTCCATTATATTTCATTCTGCTGTGTTCAGCTGAGCACTCAGCCCAGCATCCTAACAAGATTTGATTTTGTTTTTCTTCCAGGATATTAGCTATCCCATTCAATTCTGTGTCATGTGCAAATCATGCTATCTATGTATAAGCATCCAGTATAAGTATGTCCAGTAGTTGAAAGAGGAGGAGGAGGAGGAGGAGGAGGAGGAGGAGAAGGAGGAGGAGGAGGAGGAGGAGGAAAAACTGAAGAATGCTTTACTGTATGGGAAGGGGAGGGGGAAGAAGGCGCAAAAGTAAGGAAATGTCTCTTGAACAGCTTTGTAGACAAATAGCAGAATTATATCACAATAGAGATTTTTTAACTTCAGCCTCATTCCGTATAAATATGCCATTGGGCAGAAGAACATGTAGAGCAGAAAGAAACATGGATGATGGGCCATTTTGACATGAAACATTTCTCTGTGAAACTTCTGACCATCCCATGAAATGCCTTGCCAAGAAGCCAGGTGGGTAGGAAAGCTTCCTTCCAAATAGGGAATTGTTTCACACTAAAGTTCTGGTCCAAAACATGCTTACTTTGTTATAAGTTCTGTTGAGCACATCACTGCTTACTGGTTCACAAATACATGCAGGGTGCTTGAGAAGTTAAGTATCTGCAAAACATAATTTATAAATATAACTGTTTATATTTATCTTGTTTCTTCTATGGCTATTACACATGACTGCTTCATTTCCTCCTTTTGCATAATTTAAGATAATTGTTTGAGTCAGAAAAAGTTACCAGCATTACCACCCTGTACATGTCAACTCAAAAGTAAGGCCCACTGAGTTCAATGGACTTACTCTCAAGTGGGTAAATGGGAAGAGAATGGCAACCTAAAAGATCAAGACCTGAGCAGATTATTTGTAGATCATTGGATCAGGTTAAAGGGGAAATCCCTAACTGAACATGCTGATAATTAAAATATTTGAACATTTTTGATTTCATTGCAGTCAACAAACTCTGTCCTTTCCCCTGTACCCAATCCCCTGTCCCTCCTCCCACCCCAACTTCAGCCTTCAGCAAAGAAACTATGGTAAATATATTGCTTGTAAACTGCTTCATTTTCTTTGAGTGGTAACAGTTTTGCTAATGATGGCAAGCCAAGCTGGTATTCCACAGAATAATCATATTTAGATACACAGGTATTGCCACCTAAGGAAAAGGAAGGACTCACTGGAGAAGAGCCTAATGCTGGAAACAATTGACGGCAAAAGAAGGAGGAGACGGCAGAGAATGAGGTGGCTAGATAGAGTCACTGAAGCAGTCGGTGTGAGCTTAAGTGGACTCCGGGGGATGATGGAGGACAGGAACGCCTGGAAGAATGTTGTCCATAGGGTCATGATGGGTCTGATGTGACTCGTAACTAACAACAACAACAACAACGATGCATTTATTGCAGTTAAATTTCAAAACCCGGCAATATGGGCAGGGCCTTCTAGCCTAGTAAAACTGGGCATGTGTATGAGTATCCTACTGAGCATTTCTAGGATGCAGATGTGCATTCAAACACATCTGCATCCTATTCAAACATAGGCTTTCATGCAATCTTTCAGTTAGGTTGGAACTTGGAAGATCATAGATAAACCAGCAGATCTTCAGATATTTTGAACTTCAACTCCTTTTCAGCATAGCCAATGATCTGGAATGGTGGGAGATGAAATCCAAAACTATTGACAGCTTACATTCCCACCACAGCTTGGTTAAGCCCACCCAGTTTACAGTGTTGAGGACCAATGAGGTCTGAGACGAAATAAATTCTGCTGAGAGCAAGTGCATAACTCAATGTAGCAATCCAATTGATAACCAAATCAATATAAGTTTAGAGGCAAAATAAATTTTACTTTCTTATTGAGGTAATGACAAATTAAACAGTCCTGTGACCACACTGGCTGGGCTGTCCAAGGTGACTGCACCAATGACTAGGACTTAAGAGGTCAGGAATCTTGACTCTTGCTAAGGCTCCATTCACTTTAGTTGACCAAATTTATGTTTGCTTGGCTTAAAATAGCAGGGAAAATAGATTTCTTGGGTGTGGGAGAAGGAAAAGGTGACATTGCCTTCTTGATTAAATACTGCAGCTCTTTCAAAATTGATGCAAATAAGGGAACGGTTACAGCTGACAAAGCAATATGCCAAAGTGGTCTGAACATCCTTTCAAAATGATATACCTGAAAAAAATATGAACTCAGGAATGGAACATTTATGAAGGTGATCACTGGTTTCATGGTTGTTGGCCATGGCAAATTGCCAGATGCCCCCTCATTTTAAGGAAAATGGCTAAGTTCCCCATAGTCTAGATCATTGTCTTGTACATGATAATCAAAGTTTTCAATCAAATTTGCTCTGTAATATCTGGCATATGTGCTTTCTGAAAGCCATTCAGGCATGCTACTAAATTTATCCTATTTCCCCATGATGTTCTTGCTTACTTCTACCTTTTTCCTATAGCACTTTATCTGTATAACCTGCAGCTAATTGCCTAACATAATTGTGTATTTGAGGATTTTGCTGAAATTCTGAGGAGTTACATATTAGAGGGCATCTGGCCATTTCTACTTTTAAATTGTATTGTTTTAGAATATTTATATTAAGTTGCACTTCATATTTATGTTGCCTATGTGAACATTTTCTATGGAGTGCTTTGTACCTGGCTTCAGAGACACTTTTATGCAAATGTAATAAAAAAATACATTGAAGCAGGACCTGATCCTTTCTGACCATATGTGCCATGAATTTGAAATGGGAAAAATGAAAAATATAGGCAAATTCAATGTAATGCAAAGTAAGTAATGGGTTTCTATTTGTGCAAGAGGTCTTTTCTCCCCTACATCACCACCCCAAACCAGCCCAAAATCTGATGAAGAATATTAGACAACCTTCTGGAACCAATGGATGCACTGAGTGGTGATTGGTGAAGGGCTGCAGAGCAGAGAGAAGATTGGCTCCTTCCCATTACACTGATGGAAATCATTCTGCTAATTTCATAGAAATCTATGTTTGTTAGCTATGTTTGCTAATAATATGATGTGTTGCTTCTGTTTCTTAGACATCTATGCACAACTATGCACATGGTATGGAATAACAGGGTGTTGAAATCTTTTCAGTCTGAGAGCTGAATACAGTTTGGTAGACACTCTTGAGGTTGTATTCCAGCAATGGATGGACCTGAACATAAAAGAGGTGTGGTCAATCACACTAGCATGCTTTAAGTTAAAGCCTTACTACAAGTAAATAAGCCTTAGGAGAGACATTTCAGCCATTTAGATGGAATAAAACTCTCCAAAAGCCCAAAACCCACACTCTCATTGACAGTTGGAGGCAAATGGTGGGAGAAGGGGCAGAGTGTCTTAGAAATCCCCACAGGGCTGGATTAGAATGTCAAGTGAATCATGTTTGGTCCATGGCCTAAGACTCCACACTTTTGACCTAGAGAGATGGTACATTGACTTAATTAGGGATGTAGAAGAATCAATGGCATTTGCTATGCGTAATGCTTGGGGTATTTTGCATTGACCAGTTTTCTTCATAGGTTTTTTCTGATGGTTGGGCATAAATTAGTTTTGGAACTGCATAATATAGCATCTTAAGATCATTTAATTTTCATGCTGATTTCATACAGATATCTATTCTCTATTTTAATGAAATAAAGGGGAAAGTGCACTTTAGCATTAAACTTTCCAATTCTGATTGGATATTTCTAATTCACCTGTTCTAATTAAATACTTCTGTTTCATCTGTTTACAAAAACACATGCAGTTTAAAATCTAATTGTAAAATCATAATTCTGTATACTCATTAATGAATATAAACATTTGATGAGCGTGAACCTTTCATACACACACACAAGTTTAGAAAAAAGCTCAGAAGTACATGTGCAAAGTCTGTTTAAAAAGGAACTGAAAATCATCAGAATTTAAGGGAATAATATGACCATTCATAAGGATTAAAAAGTCTAGGACTTTTCAGTGTCAGGTGAAAAAGGCAACAACTATTTTTTGATGGCTGCTCTCAGTTGTATAGAGTACTGAGGAGAAGTAGAGAAAGGAGGGCAATATTTCAAAATACAATAACAGGAATGGACAGTATGATTTTCTGAAGTTAAAGAGAAAGAAATTTTAGTATGTTTAGTTTGTTCTACCTAGGTATGACTGTCCATGATGTCCTATGGAGAGAAATTGGGGGAGTTAATTTCTCTGAAAGATATTTTTCAAGTGAATTGAACAGAGAAACTATATTGTTGCTTGTAATAAAAATGACTGATTTATGCTTTAAACATATGCCCACATATATGAGGAATAAATCCAATTGAATTCAGCTGGACTTACTTCTGATTAGACCTCTATCAGATTGTACTACCACTGTGTCAAAGAACAGACCTATGCACACTGCTTCTTGTACTATAAAATGTATATAAACAGGATTAAGTCTGAATTAGTCATTCACTAAATAATGCCATTGTTATGACATCACATTTCTGAACAATACAATAGTGAACATATTGGAGTACTCTATCAGAAGTCTGGATTATGTTTTGGAACTGGTTTCTCAGAGAGGGATGGACATAAATCATAACTTTTTATGTTCTTTAGCCAACTTAATTACATGGAGAAGATGGTAAATGAAATTCAATGAAAAATGAAGATTAAATTTTGTTTCTGCTTGCTGCTGCATCAATAATTGAAAATTTAATTGTTTGGTTATATATTTGTGGATTTACTAATAATATTTGAAACATTTTTCTTCAAAAACAAAAAATAAAACCTTAGAAAAAGTTTGCTTTTTTCAATTATTTTGCAATACAAAGGAAAATGCCAGAAATATAAAGTTTAAAAATGTCAAAAGATCAGACTAGAGCAATGGAAGGAAGGAAGGAAGGAAGGAAGGAAGGAAGGAAGGAAGGAAGGAAGGAAGAGATGGACGGACATAAAACAGACAGACAGACATCATGAAGTAAGAATAAACCAGTTCTATCAACATTTTTAATACTTCTGTTGGAAAACAGTATGATTCAAGAATGGTAGATGGCACACCCCAGGAACTCTGTTTTTGCACCTTTTATTCATTTAATTCCTGAGCTGTACCAAGGAAGGGCCACAGCTCATTGGTACAGCAACACAATTTGCAAACAGAATGCCTTTGGTGCGATCCATGGCATCTCCAGGCAGGGATCTGGACATCTGTTGTCTTAAACTACCAAACAATAGAGTCAATATTGAGCTAATAGTCTTATTCTTATAAGGCAGCTTCTGATGTTCGGATTCTTTTAAAAATTTTTGAGACTGATTTCTTGTCCCAGAATATAAAAACATACTTCTTGTTCTTCCTCTTCAAAATTCAGTATGGTACCTGCTGGGATCAGTTTCAAAATGCCAGGATTACGTGCAAATATACTGAGAAAGGAGAGGAAGTATAACTATTAAATGATACATGGGACAAAAAAATATCTCTCCCCAGGCAGGCAGAACAATGCACATGGTATATGATCAACAGTGCGAGCCACTGGAATCATCTTCCCTTCACTACCACTCCTTTCATTTTCTTTTGCACTGCAGTACTAGTACGGTAGGCTAGCTAATATTCACAGTGGCAGACCTATCTGCAAAATGGTGACAATTCGGTTTCATTGTGCATCCTCATTCCCCCCAATCCCACTGCATTTTATATTCCTATCCTTTAGAAGTCATTTTAGTAGAAGTGACGGGATGCAGACAAGAACAACGTACTAGCCCTTTCTTCATAATTTGTAGAGAACTGAACAGGCACATGTGTGAAAATACCCCAGTCTTTCTCAGTCATCATTCCTAACATGTTGGGTGTTGAAGTCTAACACGTATGGAAGGCACTAGGTTGGATCCACACAATATATCAAATATAAAATTTGAACTGAATTTCAGTGAACAAGGGAAAGGCAGCACTTAGCCACTGAGCAAGAAACTCCTGAGTTTTCTGTAAGAGCTCAGACAGTGGATAAGTCTCTTTTGCTTCACATAATGTCTGTTCTCATTTCCAGTATAATTCCTTCTGGCCATCTGTTCCTAAAATGATCCCATCTATCATGTAGATCCATCTAGCATCTTCAAGCAGTATGAAATGGGGACTATTTAGGCATCCAAAGGGATTAATAACCATATTCAAATAACCTTCCTGTATTCTACTACCTTTCACACTAGCACATCCCTAGTGTAACTGTTTACTTACTTGTTTTGTGAATCCAAAGAACTCTGAGCAGGAAAATGTCAGTAATGATGTTGTACAAGAGCTTGCACAAAGCATACAATAAGTACTCCAAGGAGTGGTTCCACTTGTGCAACCGGTTGCAAGTACAAATAATGTGCAAGTAGCAGGTACTTTTTACTGTAACGTGCTCTATGTGGAGCTGCCCTTGAAGAAGGTCCAGGTACTTCAGTTGGTTCAGAATAAAGCTGTCAGGATGTTGACAGGGACTGGGAGGTGCTCACATACAATGCCAGTCCTCTGTTGGTTACACTGGCTTCCAATTGAAGTCTGGGCCCAATTTAAGGTGCTGGTGATTTAAGGTGCTGCTGGGCCCAATTTAAGGTGCTGACCTACAAAGCCCTAAATGGCTTTGTTCTGGGATACCTGAAGGAATGCTTTCTTTCTTATGTGTCCTCCTGCCCTTGAGATCTGAGGCAGAGGTCCTTCTCCAGGGGTCCTCCTTGAAGGAGATTAGGAGAGTGGCTACCTTCTCTGCGGTAGCACCCTGTCTATGGAATATGCTCCCCAGAGAGGTTTGCCTGGTGCCAACACTATATTCTTTTCAGCTTCAGGCAAAACACTTTTTATTTTCCCATCAATTTAATGTTTAGATTAGTTTTCCTGGGGTTTTATCATCTTAGTTGTTGGATGCTGTGCTGTTTTGTTTACCTTATTAATTTCTGGTTGTAAGCTGTCCTGAAATGCTAGTGGTAGATGGGTTAGAAAAGCTTTTAATAACTAACTAAATAAATACTTTTTGCACTGAGATACTTTTTGTACTTTTTGCTTACACAGTGCCTCAGTCTAAGGCCTAAGCCAGCAATTAGAAATATATTCAGAAACAGAAGGATCTAATGGGATAAATTTTAACTCCCATTTTTGGAGGCTACTGGGACTGAAAGTATATAAGTATGCGCATAGATATATATACAACGTATAGTCAAGAAAAAGAGTACATTTGAACTGTGGGAAGGGAGAGACAAATCCGTCAGTTCTTCTGTCGGATTCATAATTCCATTTACCACCTTAAATTGGTAAATTGCATTCTATACCATCATTTCTTCCTGTATTTTACCATTCAGATGTATTAGATGAGAAACGCATGAAAGATGCTTGTGTGGCAGAGCCAGAGCCAGAGCCAGGGAATTTACATACATGGCAGCTAATATTAAATTTCCTGCTGTGGGGACTTTGCCCTCTCAGATGTTGGCCTGCTCTTTGACACGACTTCAAGATATATGCTTCCATTTGAGACCAGTCCATTGCAACCTGATTATCACCTGAATAATATTTACCCTTATTTTAATTGACCTAAAACTTAGCATAGAATTGTCCTGAGAAGACAATTGCATTAAAGCATTAAAGCAATTCATAAGATTTATACTGTGTAAAGGTGTGGTGTTTTTTCCTGCTGTAATAGTAGACACCACTTTTTTTCTTTGCATGTATTCTTCTACTGTGTTGGAAAGGTCACTCTGGCAACAGCTGCCAGATGTTGTTTGGATGAAGATGACAGAAAGTGTTATAATGCTAGATGAATCTGGCATATGTGCATCAAAAATAATAAATGTCTACCTGCAAAAACAATGTTAACTTATGCAAAATGGCATGCCTCTGCCTGAGACACAGGCAAAAAGGTTAGGACCAATATCACATGGAAATATTTCCTTGTATGAGAATAAAATGAACATTTTCAAAGCAAATATAGGAATTTGTTTCTTTATTTGTTTTAGCTGTTTTTTTTTACCTAACTGCTTGGCTAGATGAAAACTGCTTTAGCTTCCAGGAACAGACAACTAAAGCATTAAAGTGTGAATCTAAAAATGGTTAGGGAGAAAATTTCCTTTAGGTTGGATCACATCTTCTATTCATTGATTCAGGGCTTCACTCCCATCACTTCCTGCTGGATGAAAGAATTCTTGGAGACACAAGGTCAGACATTTCTCCTTTATGAGATGAGGCAAAACAATCCTGCAAGACAGATTACCCATTGTCCTGAGACATCTCAAAATCCATAGCACCTAGCAAACACAGATACTTACTTATTACCCAGAGAAACAATAGTTAAGATAATAAAGAAGCAATCAAGCACCCTTCCTACAATTAGCATAAGCCTGGGAAACTCATCATTCCCACAGGCACATGTTCAGAAAGAAATAGTATAAGAATTAGGAACTTTAAAAAGAGACACACACAGTCTACACTCATGCTCTAGACACAAACTCTGGACACACATTCTGGATGCACACCACTGTACACACAATCTCTGGACACTCAAGTTGTTCTATTGTCAGACAGGTAATCCCTCCCCACCTTCCCCTTCATCTTTCTCTCTCACTGTTAGGCTGGATGTTCATTTTCTTTTTAGAAACAGAGAGTAAGATAAGGGATGCAATGGGAATATTTGCTGCCTGGACAACATCAGGTTAAAAGCTTGTGCTCCATATTTTTCTGATGAATAAACTTCCCTTTCTTCCCTAAGTGTTGTGTGTGTGAATGCAAAACCAGGGCTTGTTCTCACTGGCTGCACCCATTAAACCCTAGCAAAAGATTCCGAATGTTCAAAGCAACCTTTAGGCCAAGCAACTCCTTTTGAGGTGCACTGCTTTCCAAGATTACCTGGAGTAACTGTGGAGCTAGACTGAGGTTGTCCAATGACAGTTAGGAGCAGGGGATGGCTGATGACTACTAGCTCTCACCTTATGCATTTAGGTGGTACCAGCACTGAAAGAGAGTGAAACTGGCAGATATTTGGATCATGCAAATAAATATGTATCTCATAGTTCCACCTACTGGTCGTGCACTGGTCATTTTGAAAGTGGAGACTTTCCTTGAAAATGGCAGAAATTGGGGAAAAAGGAATTATGTGATATATCTCTTTCCTTTTTAGCTAAGAAAGCAAGGAAAACCACTCTAACTTTCTCACATATTCATATTTATGAGTGATTCTTGGAGATTCTGGCCTGGATTGAGATCGAAAAGCGTGAAACACCTGGTGGCGACAGATGTATCACCAACTCACTCAAAAGATGCACCCAGCTGATCAATATCACTCAGCTGAGCAGTGTGGTAGATCTAGATACGAATGCATTGAACATGCATTGTCAATGCAAGTGGAAAGCTGGTGATGAATGTGGCTCTTTCTTGAAGTGTTACATTCTATAGTATTCTCAACAGAGAAGATATGATTACATTTTGGGGGCCAGGGGAAGGTAACAGTTTGATTTTCTGTATTCTTTCTAGAATTATGCTCTAACAGAAAATACTGCCATATACTGTCTCTTCTGGTCCTGTGTTGTCCTTTATTTTCTTATGCAAATAGCAGCTTTTATGTGGACATGGCGTCTTATGGAACATTTTGTTCCAGGGGAGAGACTATAGGTCTACTGTAGATCACCTTTATTCAGAAGTTCCAAAGTTAAATCCATGGTTTTTGTAAGGCTTTGATCATGGAAAAGATCTTTACTTGCATACTCTTCTCAAACAGAATGCATAATAATATGGGTTATTTAGACCAATGTCCTGATAAAGTGTCATATGTGACATCTGTTGTTGCTGTACTTGTTGACATTTTCATGCTATCAACAGTCTTCCATTATTGCACAATCATCTTTCTATATTGTTCTGAAATTTTCTTTATGCCTTATTTAAATGTGATTATGTTACACCTAATAGCTTGGTAATAGTTGTGATACATTTATGCATGCATCACGTTTCATTCACATAGATGGGATGATCTCTAAGCATATCTGGGAGGCAGGACTAGATAAGAGCTATAAATATCAGTCATCCTAGAGTTGAAGCAGGATCTGTGACATGGTTTACTGAACTGTCCTGCACTGCCTTCTTAACCGTTAGAACTTCTTCAGGCACAGATAGAAAAGATATCAGCCTCTGCAACTGGCAGGTAATAAAGAGCCAAAGAAGTTCTTGGTCTTTGTAAGCAGAAAGGGTATGTAATCAGGGTAGATATAGAATGTGTCTGTTGTAAATCTATACAAGTCTTCTATAACCCCTTTCATGGACCTCAGAAATGTACCATAACCTAGTGGTAGCCTGCATTTCTTATATGCAGAAGATGCCACCAAGGTTCACATCTCAGCATCTTTATCTTTTTTTTTTCAAGTATCAGGTAGGGTATGGTAGATGAGAGAAAATGTCATTTCAGATTGGTTTTTAAAGAATAAATAAAATGGGAAGATGACTTCATATTTAGGGGTGGAAAATGTGAGATTTAAAAAATGTTGGGTGCAAGAGAAAGCAAAACGCACAAATTTGCTGATCCCTGTTCCTGAGATACTGAAGAGCCACTTCCAGTGAGAAAAGACTATCCTCAGCTAGATGATATGTTATCTGGCTTGATATGCAGTAACTGCCTCTGACAAGGAACTTAGGATCACTTTCTGCCATGTCCTCATCGTCTGCAAACTGACACATGAAAATCTGGCTGAGTCTGGAAGATGAGACACCCTTAACAAGAGTGTGTTTTTCATCACATCTGACTGATTTCTGTCATCCCTATACAGATTACCATCAGTCCCAGCTGGAACTGTCATGTGCTTCTCATGGTTCTGAAGATCTCTTTGCTGTATGAAGCACAAGGCAGCTAGCTGCTCTTTATCCCATCCATTGTTAGCGGTTTTGAATCTGTGAACGCTAGTATTCATTCTCCACTGATGTTGAAATAATATCTTACAAGATCTTTACAGAGGATACATAATACTTGGTATATTTACCAAAACAATGTTATCTGCTGACACAAGAAAATAGCCATGTTATTAAACTCTGAAATGCCTCTACATATCTATTTTTCATATCCATTTTAATACACAATACATTACTTTCTGCATCTCATATACTTAATATCCACAGCAATCTTCAAAGGAACAATGTGTCCTGAAACTTATTGAAACAGACTCTTCACAACAGTATCATTGATGGAAAAAAGAAAGGGGTATTTGTTTTATTTGTAAAAGTTCAGCCATCAGGCAGGGAGAATGATGAGACTCCACTTTTACCAGCCAGAGGGGTCCCAAATGCTTTTCTGTTCTCTCAGGAGGTTTGGCAGTATCAAGACAATCTACTTAAGTTAACCCAAGGAATCTGAACCAGAAACAAAGATAAATATTGATCACCCTGCCCAATACAAGCATTTATTTCTTGAAGTTGAGTTGTACAGATCACCACATTTACCATAAATACCAGATCATCCCCCTCTCCTCCAAACAGCAGCAACAGCAGCACAGACATCACCACCACCATTCTCATGTTAATCTAGAGTTAACATGTTAATCCATTCTCATGTTAATCCTTCCATTTATTCCTAAAGATGAATTCACAGTTCATACACATAAGGGTCAAGCTGAATGAAGATATGCAGGAATGAGAACAGCCATGAAGATATGAATGATGGAACCCATGTTTGCTAAGAGAACTCACTGTACCCATGCATTCCATCAGCAGTATTGATGAATCAGTTACCAATCCAGTCCAGCTGGGCACTGTATGTACTTTTCCTTTTTCCTTTTTTTAAAGGATGAGAAATCTTGATTTTGCTTCAGGTAGTAAAATGCTTTGTGCCGATCCTGGACCCTCCATTTTGGGGGAAAAGTGCTTTCAGTTGTCCAAAAGTTATCAAGATTTTTAAAAATACAACAATATCAAAAGTTATTAAAAGAGTCTTCTCTCGAATTCATAACAACCCCATAGAACTTAATATGCATTACAAAAGTTCATTATTTATTTTTATTAGATTTCTATCCCATCTTTTTTCTTTACTCTCTTTAAGAACTCAGAGTGGATTGAATCATTCTCCTCCTATTGCTCTCAGTCTTATCCCTACAACAACAACAACCCTATGAGGTAGGTTGAGATAAGGATCTGTGGCTGGCCCAAAGACACCCACTTGGCTCTATGACTGACTGGGGACTAGGACCTCGGTCACCTGAGTCCCAGTCCCATACTCTTAACTATCACACCACATTGGCTCTTCAAATGAATTGAAGATGAAATGAAATGAAATGAAATGATTGTGTTTATTGGACTAGTCAGTGCTTTTAGAGGTTCAGAGAGAAGCACACAGGGAGAAAACATTTCAAAAACACATAGAACAATGATCAAATAGATTTTTGTTATATGTCTAGTAGGGATAGAACTTCAGACAACTGAACAAGAAAGAATTCAGTGATCTCACTTTAGTACACATAAAACAAACAAGCAAACATTATAAGAGTGTTTGATAAGATTCATTTTGTAAGAACTGTATTAATCTGAGCACAACACAAATGGAAAATCCATCCTCCCCGCTGGCATTTTCTTTCTATTTGACAATTAAGAAAAAATAATATCACCACACATGCTTTTTTGGGTTGCCACATTGTCTGGTTTCCCTGCCTTTGGGTAGACCTTCAACATGCCATGACTGTCAATTTGGCCTTTGGCTGGCTTGATTCTATTTGCATTTTTAAAAGTTTCTAGTCCTTTTAGAATCATTGCTATAATACCAAATGTGCCAGTAGAGTTATTTCCAATTGTTTAATAAAAAGGTCTCTTGTAGCCAATGAGAAAAGTGACACGTAACCTTGATGACTGTACAAATAGGGGGAAAAAAACCCCTACCGTCATGGGCTAGGTTGCTTTCCTTTACACATTCAAAGTCATTTTCTTTCTTTGCAAAAAACTATTTATTCAAAGTGTTTTCCAGACGACAGTCACCCAGAATGGACCTCTGCGTGTGCACAGAGGAGTTTGCTGAACCCAATCTAGTATTTACTTCTAAGAACTCTCCTTTGGAGTATGTTTGGACCCTATCCTTTTGAGAAGGGGCTTTTGGAAATGAGCAGACCTTCTGTCTGTGTGCTGACCTTCTAACTGGGTAGCACTCTTGTACTTATGCCATGTCGTGGGATCAAGAGCCATACCCACTTCATCTACTTCTGAGAAACTCCCCTGTTCCAAGCCCCCTCCCTGATAGCAGGACATCCTGGTTATTCTCAGAGGCTGCTGCCCACCTGGGGAGTCTGGCCTTGAGGCAAGCATCCTTGCTTCTCTCTGGAATTGCCCCAAGTTCTGAGCCCTCTCTCTGCTCCTCCTCTTCCTCTTCCTTCGAGTCTAGATCAGCATGCCCTGGAAATGTGCACAAATATCAATGCCTTTCTCAGTTCCAACAACTACAACCAGAATTGAATTATCTGGAAACAGAATCAGATTGTTCTTTTTGAAACTATTCTTTTGTTTTCATGGAAAGAAGTGAGAACTGACCTTCTGGCCTTGCGGGGGGTGGGACCTTAGAAAGAGTCAGAATTTTGGTGTAGCTGTGACTGGGTATGAGCATCTGTCTGCTTGACATCCACTCACAAACAAATTTTAGCAACAAAACAAACATGATTTATACTCTTTCTAATATACTTGTTATTTTGCATGTGTGTTGTGTGTGTGTGTGTGTGTGTGTGTGTGTGTGTGTGGAATATGTATATATGATCTTAATATTGCTGGAGAGAAGCTTCTAACATCACTGTGATGTAGTTTAGGATTTGTAATAAAAATTAGAGAAATTGTGAACCTTCTTTGAATTTCCTGTCAAAAAATTCCTATACATCCCATGAGGAAGCAGTAACCTAATTACACATTGAAGCTATGTGCCCTATTGAAATGCATGCAGACATTTCTCTCTCTCTGTATGTGTCAACTATTATTTATCACTCACATTGTTAACTTCACAGGGGTTTAAATCCAGAGGTTTAATATCCAAGTATTCAATGCCCTGGGCTTGAATGGATAAATATGTCAGTTTCCAAATTCATCTTTCTTTCTTTTTAAATTCCAGGTTACACATCCATATAATGTGTAAATTTTGGTAAATTTCAAATAACTGAAAGAAAATGCTCTCTCATCTCTATTTCCTGAACTACATGTGTCAAATAAGTATTTGCATGATCTTTATACATTATTATATAGACATTCTCTCTTTCTCTCTCTCTCATTCTCTCTCATTGTTGAGATGCGGCTCAACCTATAAACAACCCACACGCTCATTCGCAATAAAACTAGAGTCTTTTATTGCTACTTATCTACAAGATTTACAACTCTACAGATAAGCTCTACTGTTGAGGTCTTTGCAATGCAGATGCTAATCTTTTAGTGACATCCCTCCCCAAGCCCACTAGCTAACTTGGCCCCGCCTTTCCTCTCTGAGGCGTAACAAGGCTTGCCTTTGTTCTCACCTCCTCAGAATTCTCTGATTTGTTGCTAGGGAAAAGTCTATCATGCCCCCTTCGTCTCCTGTGTCGTGCTCAGGAAGCTCAGCGTCAGGAGGGGGTGGGACAGTCTGCTCAAACTCTCTCTGAGCAGAACTCATAGTGCCTTTTCCCTCGGGGCTCTCTTGCTTTGATGTAGGCTCGGGTGTTTGCTCAATGGGTGGAGGATCAGGATGAGGTACAGCTATCTGCTCAGCCACCCCCAAGCTAGGTTGTGGGGTTGACATTTGGGTACAGGGTCCCAAGCACAAGACCTCCTCGTGAGGTGCTGCCTCTGTCGGGGCTTCAGGCATGACACTCATTCTCTCTCTCCCTCCCTCCCCCCCACCACTCCCTAGTACAAAAGTAGGTAAGGCTTCTTAAGGAAAGAGAACTAATACCTCATGGTGGATAAATTTAACTCAGTGTTTACTGATGGAAGTTAGGACAAGAATTGTCCTATTTGGTTCTGATGCATTTAGATTAAATGAAGAAGGTAGCAAAAAGTAGCAAAACTATACCAAATGCCTAAAGCTATGTAAAGTGATGACAACTGACACATTGAGGTATATTTTTAGTTCAAAATGAACATCACAGGTGTGACAGACAAGTGGCTGTTCCAATTAACAAGCGCAGGAAATGTAATAGATGTGCAAAAGAGAGCAGTGTTAAGAAATGAGCATCCTACACCTTCCTGTTGGTTGCCTCACCTGAAGTCATGATACACAGAAAGTCAGAAACAGAGACTGTATCCATTTCACAAGCACTGGCAGCCAGAAATCTCATGATAAGCATAGCAGTAGCAGCAGCAAGGTCAACATTCATGAGGAATTAGAGAGGGGGGTCCCCCCACCCCCTACCTTCTTATCTAGGACTCAGCAATCCCAATCCTCCAGCTAAGGATTAAGGTAATAACCTGAAACATCCTGGGAAAAAATTCTTTCATGCATATTACAAGTATATGGAAAGGGCATGCATCTATTCATATACCTTTTGCATGTATAATTACCCTGAAGAAATCATTTTTAATTTTAATCTGATGATCCTGATCCTTTGCTGAAATGATTTTTAAAAGAAATATATATATAAATGTGTGTGTGTGTATTAAAAAATGAAACCCTGTTGCAAAGGTGGTAGAAATGAGAGTTAAAAAGTAAAGGTTGCTGTCAAAATACTCTGCTGAACACAAGAGAAATCAAAAAAGGTAAGTTCATCATTTCATCACTGAATGTCTCATCATCAACTACAGAGCCTTCAAAGACTCCGTGACTGAATTACTGTATTTTTTGCTCTATAAGACGCACTTTTCCCCCCCTCAAAAGCAGGGGGAAATGTCTGTGCGTCTTATAGAGCGAATGTGTGTGTGCCCAACACCTGGGACGCTGCAGGCCCACCTGCACCACGTGGCACCACCTGGCCAGCATGTGCTCAGCGCATGCTGCTCCACCCCGCCCCTGTGGCGCAGGTGAGAGCTGTGCCGCTCAGGGGGAGTGGTGCAGAGGAGGAGGAGCCGCACGGCGAGACGGACTGCTCACCCCCACCACCCGGGAAGACCTGTCGCGGAGGAGGAGGAGCTGCAGGCTTTAACCCGCCAGCTGCACGGAGAAACGGACTGCCCACCCCCACTGCCTGGGAATACCTGCTGCCACCGCCCAGAAGACCACCGCCGGCATGCTGCCAGCCCAGCTGCACCATGTGGCACCACCTGGCCGGCACATGCTCGGCACGTGCTACTCCGCTTCCCCCTCTGGCGCAGGTGAGAGCTGTGCCACTCAGGGGGAGCAGTGCGGAGGAGGAAGAGCCACAGGCTTTAACCCGCCAGCCACACAGAGAGGTGGACTGCCCACCCCCACTGCCCGGGAAGACCTGCCGCCGCCACTGCCACACCAACTGGAAGACCACCACCGGCACGCTGCTGGCCCAGCTGCACCACACCTGGCCGGCATGCGCTCGGTGTGCCCTGCTCCGCCCCCGCTCCTCCGACGCAGGTGAGAGCTGTTAATCACAGGTCGGTGTGTGTTTTCAAATGGCACCCGTCTTTTAATGAAGCCCATGGGGAAGTGATGGGGAATGTGCCTGTGATTATCAGGAAGCTTTCCATGGATCCCTCCTCTAAAAACTACATGCGTCTTATGGTCAGATGCATCTTATAGAGCGAAAAATACGGTATTTATCTTTTGTAAAAGGATCAGGCCTTGCTCATTTTAAAGGAATAGATAATCCAGCACATCTCTCAAGACCAGTGTTGCAGTGGGGCCAGGGCTTTCAGAAATGCAGCTGGGCATTTTAAAATAGCCAGGCTGTTGATCCTACTTGCCACTCCCCTGCCCTCAAAATTCAATGGGCCCTCTGAGCTTGCTTCCAATTCTCAGTGTAGCATGGGTAAATGGATGGATTCTTCCCGCCATGATGAGCACTTGCATTTCAAAACATATCACCATTCCACTGTTCAGGACAGCATATTTGACTTGATGATCAAACTGGATGATAGAGACAGCAGTGGAAGGTGCAGTGGCAGAATGACAATGAATGTATAAATAATCTGGAAGAGTTCTTAGCTTAAGGTCAGTAACAGAAGCACTAGAAGTTGCCTTATACAGAATCAGAACATTAGTCCATCCAGCTTAGCATTGCTTTTTCCCATGGGAATTTAACTGGTTGTGGCCTGTGTGACCTCTTTTTATCACTCTCCCTAACAGGAAGTAAGCTTTTCAATGCCTTCAGAGTGAACCTGAGAATTTTTGCATGTAATTCATGTGCTCTGTCACTGATCTAAGACCCTTCCATTCAGAAGAATTTGAGGAGTGGAGAACCTTAACTGAAACTCAGTTTACTGATATCATATTGGCACTAGAGAATTGAACACTTAATGTTGCAACAGCTTGATTTTTTGTTCCAGTTACATGTCAAAACTGTAAGTCAAGTCAGAAGTCACAATTTAGGTTCAATTTAGGTTTGCCATGGACCTTTCATTCCTTCCTGCACTCATTGATTTTGCAGTTCCTGAAGTTGCATTCACACACACTTGCACAACCCTGCAAATCTTAAAATAGCCAAATCTTCCCTCCCCCTTATGCAAATGCCCTCCAAATGTGCATTTGCATACTTTATGGAGAAATATACATTTTTGGTCTATTCCATATTTGTCAGGGGCTCTGAAGTTTTGTAAAAATCCTGATGGTAAACAAAACAAGACAAGATAAAACAGTCTAGAAATCCATGGTATCCATGGAATTTAGTAAAGCTAGTTCATTGTGGGATCCCCTTGTTGGATTCATGAAATTCCAAACTCATCTGAATCTACTACTGATTCCTTTTACAGTCCCATGCTCAATGCACATTAGAAATTTTTCTGCCCTTTCAGGAATTCATAGATTCTATCGCTTGGTCAAGCCCTGCTCTCTTTCATGAAATACTTCCTTCCCTGTGAAAGAGGCATTTCTAATGACATTTCTGATTGGGAAGGATGCTTTATTTTTTAAGTGGTCAATGCGGTTTTCTTTTGTTCTTTTGTTCTTTCTCTCTCACAAAATCCCCCATGCATCGTGGAACTAGTCATACACAGATTTTCAGTCTGGCAACACTTCCTGAAAGGTCAGAAGGCCATGTAACTTTTCTTTGTCTTCTGAACATTCAGGAACTGCAGTTAGGATGAAAGCTCTGTTCTAACAGCCTTAACCTGCTACAAGCAGGAGAATGGCTTTCAGAGAGAGGAGAGCTAGAGGAAAGAACAGGGAGAATCTGAAAGCTGGAGGGTAGGAGGTAGAAAGAAGTGGCAATATCTCATGGACCATCAGCAAATCAAGACAGGAATCAAGAGACAGTGGGTCCCAAATTCTCCTTGGGCTAGGAAACCATACTAGCAGTATGTCCCTGAGATTAAGGACCTCCCACTGAAGAAAAGGCTTGTTGCCCTTGGAAGCCAGACATAAGTGAGTGGCTTCCTACAATCAGAAATTTATCTTTGTTGTTACAGAGATGTCCATTCTATACCTTAAAGAAACAAAGACCATTCCTTAAGTCATGATAAAGAAGGCTTCTAGCCTCCCCAAAGAATCCAATGGAGACTAGAAAGTTGATTCTTAACTCTTACATTCAGTTCCCTTCCATGAATTTCAGCCATCTAAACTGAAGCTGCTAATGGCAATATGGCTTCCTAGGTGTGACAGCAGGTATGTATGGGTCTAAGACTGATGCCACATTCCACCACACCTTTCTAAGACTGTCACTTTCTGGATTGTCCTCAAGCATCAGAAGTGTCATAATTATATCATTCTTAATTGGCAGCAGATGAATATTTAATTTCTATATTTTAATATATGTTTAAATGTCTATTATTTACAGGTCAGAAGTTTCTCTTTTTAATGTGTTACAGAATAATGGCAGAAAATCTTAAACATTTTTTCTCCATGTGTCATGCCAAACTTTTCTTTTTAAAGCACTTATATATTAATGGTGTATTCCATTTAGTTTCCTTGGCAACGCAAATTATTCACATATGGAGCTTTTGTATCCCCCACCCCCAAAGTTGCTATTATTATAATATTGATGTGTAGCTAGTATTATATGGTAGCTGTAAGTGAAGTGAAGTTTCTTCCGGGTTAGATATTTTTCAATTATATCAGGAATTGAAAGTTTAAAACTGAGAATGCTAGTGATTTCGATTATTGTTCTTTATCGATAATTCTGCAAGATCATTTGGCACCAATCACCAATCTGACATGATCATATCTGAGTGGATATATATACATATACATACATACATACATACATACATACATATATTTAATCAGATCTAAAGCTCATGCAGATAAGTATTCCTAGAAAAAGCTTCCCCAATTATTCAAAATAGTGTCTTTGGGGGTAGGGGGGAGAAGGAAAAATAATCAAAGCTTAGAATGAATTATGTTCTAGACAATCATCTTCCAAATAAGAAATATTTGTGACTCAGGGTGGTGTGGAAAGTACAGTGTACACTGTAGTCTAATATAAATGCACAAATACTCCCACTTTTTAAATCAAAAAGCAAATAAGTCCAGATTAACCAATAAAAGGTGATTTCAACCCAAACTCATGACCATACTTTACTTTTCTACTTTTTGATGATACTTCCAGGAATTCAGCTCCAAACATTTTAAATTAATTAATATTAGAAATGTATCCAAAAACTGTGGTGAGATGATAATGATACAACTGGCAAAGGAAATAGCTAATGCACTTCCTAATATGCACATGGAAAGGTAACCTTCTGAAAATTACACCAGACTAGAAAGGTAATTACGTTCATATCTTGTTCGTGGGCTTCCATAAAACATATCATGCAAGCATAATACTAAATAGGCATTTATTTTGATCCAGAAGAACTATTATTATGTTCTTAGAAGCATTGCTGATAAAAATATTAAAGATTCCTAGCATGCCCCCATATTTAATATCGTGCTAAGGTCACATGATTGGAAGAGCTGAAAAAATACCACAAGGGTATCTGATAGTAAAGAAATACAGAAAAAAAAGAAAGAACATCTAATGTCATGAGCCAGGGTTCCTTCTTCATGCATTCAAAGGACACAGCCTTTTTTCCCTGCAAAGCATCCTTTATTAACAGAAAAGCACAAAACACCCAGAAAGAATTGCTAAGGATGCACAGAACAGTTTGTTGAACCCAATCTAGTAATCACCTTCAAGAACTCTCCTTAGGGAAATGCCAGGATCCCGTCCCTTTGGGAGGAGTCTCCTGAAAGTGAACACCCATACTATACTCTTCATGCACCAATCCTCCAACTGGGCCACTGTCTTCTGATGATAATGCATCATGAGGACAGAAGCCATAGTTTTCTCCTCATTAAGTCTGAGAAAATCTGTTCCAAATCCTTCCTGACTGCTGTACATCTGGCCCACCTGGGAAGTCTGGCCTTGAGACAAGCATCTCTGCTTCTCTCATCCCAGTGTCTCAGCTTGACCCACTTTTCCAGGGTCCCCCAAATCCGCTTCACATGCTGATCTTGATTCCTCTGCAGCCCAGCAGGCAGTCCTTCAGAACAAGCACCCAAAGCAGCCATCTTTCTCACCACCAACATCTATCCTCCCTTTTTCTTCCTCAGTCTATTAATTGTTAACTACCTGGTAAATAATATTTACAGTTATAACAACAGCAGCAACAATAAATAGTTGAAGCTAGAATCTTTTAAAGGAAAATAAATTCAGATCTATTTAAAATAGAGTTAAATTTCTAAGTAAAACAATTTCTGATTATAATTCTAGTTTATTTTACCCCTGTTACCGAACCATGGCATATGATTTAGCAATTTCAGCTCTCTTTGATGATCAGAGGTGGAAGATTTATCTTTCACTAAGGCTAATTACTCTTATCATCTACTCAGTGGTCTCTATGGGCCTGGCTTGTACTTTTTGCTAGAAATAAGAGGGCAGCCTTTGATGATTTTAGACCCATCTCATCAAAGAGTCAATGGGCAGCACCCTTTCTGCATTCACTTTTAATGAACACTAGTATTTGCTTTTTCCTCAAGGGGAAAAAGAAGGACAGAACTGGTTTGATGATGTTGTGCATCTGAACTGAACATTTCAACTGTTCATAACGAAGACATACAAATGAATGTGCAGCTTTCACATATTAAATTGCTTCCATACTAGACATTTTCTCTAGAATTGCCAGAATCATATAACTTTGTTACTACATCAGAAACTGGTTTGCTGGGACATAATGGGGGAATCAACTCTTTCCACTGTCACCACCTATGTGGAAACCAATCATTCATTGAGCACTTCTACCTATGGTTATCTTTTGAAGAGCAGATTGTTTTCATTTCTCAGCCTAAGGATTTCTCTGCAATATAATGCAGAGTTCCACAACCTGACCTTTTTCTGCTGCCACCTGCTCTCTTAGTTTAAAACCTCCTAGTAATTGCTATAAGAGGCCCAGGAGTGAGATGGGCACCAACATTAGAGACATGTGCTAAAGGTATATTTTCTACATACAGGATTACTAGTACTTACTTTTTGGATTTCAAAGGACTGTTTAGTAAGAATTTTTAGGACTCAATTGACCCTGTTGCTTTAGCAAACTTCTGAGGACTTATTTTACCTCACACCAACTTTCATAGACCACCCACCCCGCTTCACCCAAGCCAAATAATTTTACAACCAGGACCAGCTTTGGGGTTCAGACTTCCTCTCACACCCAAGCTCCTCCTATGCATTGTGGACAGATTTATCACTTCATCCACATTTTTACTGCCTGCTTGTAAAACCTTCTCATGGATCTCAGAGCAGCCTCTTGGCAAAAGCACCCAGCTGTTCTCTTCTCATAATCTTCATTAGACACCTAAATTCACCCAATGGATAAAGAATAGCTATTAACAGTCTCATAATCTGCTTCACATTCCATGCCAACCAAGTTTCCCTCTGACTACAATAAACTCCTTCTAACTAAATCCCTAACTGTCAGCCACCCTACATTTACTGTTCCTGTTCCAAAATCAGAGCTCCTTGAGGAGATGGGCACATTTTTAAAACACTGAAGATGCTTTAATAAAATATTTACAGTCATCAAGCTGCAAGCTGGCTGCAGATGTTAATCAGCATTATTATACTTCAATGCAGTCAACAAGGTACCCTTCCTATCTATTTTATCTTCAAAACAACCCTGTGAGGTAGGTTAGACTGAGACTTGGTGAGATACCCAAAGTCACCCAGCAAGGTTCAGGACCAAGTGAGGATGGGAACCTGGATTTCCCAAGCCCCAGTTCAACACTTTTACGACTAGGCCACAACACCCATAGATTCAGGCACAATATTTGGATGCAAAAGCAATGTGCACATGTGTGTGCATGTACACATGGGAACCCAGTGCACTGGACAGCATGTATGTGTGTACACTAAAATAATAAAAAGTCCTGCAGTAGATGTAGAAAGAAATCCAATGCATGCCAACCAAGATGGCAGCTTCACAGAGTTTGATGAGTTTTATCCGGGTAAAAAGGGTTAGACTTTACCTAAGCAAAGGAAATTAATATATGGATAAATATCAACAGCCCCATAAATGCTTAACCCCAGGAATATTTTTAATATATGCCTATCAAATTTTAAGGGCACAGAATGTAAACTTTACCATAGACAGTGTGACATACCTTTGCTGCCAGCCAAAACATATAGAGATAGAAATCATGTGAGCAATGAGGGAACCTACTCAGTAAAGGCAATATAAAGCTTGCTCTTAAGAAAGAATTTAAATCACAACTGAATAAAATGTTGTAAAGGCCTGCATTTAATGTATTTCCCAACAATTCTTTTGTTACCTACTAGAAGCCACAGCCAATCAGAATTGAATTTGCCTGATCCAGGTTCCATTGAAGAATATTCTAAACAATCTTCCCTTTGCATGTTCATTTGCAGAACATCACTCTGAAAATACTACATTAGCCATTGTCAGTCGCCAAACAAGGTCTCAAGCCTACTCATGATTGCTTCACCAAAGCCATACAGTTTGTGGTGTTGGCTGTTGTTACATGTACGGTAACCATACGAATGCATGTTCTCCTGAGTGTCCTATCCCTGAGAGCCCTGTTCAACTCTTAGAAACTCAGAGCTGCAACTTCCTTTATGAAATTGATCCCTCTAATACTTGGTCTTCCTCTCCAATTTCTGCCTTGACTTTCCCTAGCAGTATTGTCTTCTCCAGTGAGTCTTGCCATTTCATGACATGTTCAAAGTATGACAGCCTCAACTCTGTTCATTTTGCTTCCACAGGAGTTACGTGCAGGCATTTCTTCACAAGGCCTTATACTTATATCGTAATGACAACCCTTCCTTAGCTATATTGTAGAGCATAATTTCCAGCAAGATATTTTGGCATCAGCATCATCTCCCTCATCCTAATCCCAATGATCATCACATTGGTTGGGCTGATGGGAACTGTAGTACAAAACACCCAGATTGGGGGAGGCTGGTTTAGCCCATTACATCCAAAATAGGTCTGTCTCTTTCAATATATACAGATGTATGCTATGATGGCATTAGATTTTCCTTTAATCCAACATGGAGCCTAGAGGTCCTGGGAACCCCTGCATGGGAGTCAAGCTCACTCTCACTCTCTTAGCTCCCAAAAGTTGTGTGTATCCAGACCTTGTGTGAAAGATAGCTTGCAGGTTTGAATGGGATAGTATATTGAGCTAAATTGTCCCAGGTATGCAATTTATAAATACAGTATAATGTATTGTAAATTTTGTAAGGACAAATAAAAACTTCTTATATTAAGAATTAATATAGTAAAATATTGATTTGATTTAAAGTTTTGCAGATGAAAGGAAAGACTGAATAAACCAGCTCATCTGGCCTATTACAAAGAAATATTGAGATAGTTTGAAAAGTCATTTCTCAACCCTTAATGGCTTCTAATTCCTAAAGAAATTAAACAACTCATTTCATCACATTTGGATTATTTAATTATCTGATGGGATTAAAAAAAGAGGCAACAAGCTGAATCAAATAAAATACTTGGGTTTCTGTCTCACTGTGATACATTCAGTTTAACAATGAAATGCTATAAGCTATATGCTTTGTGTGGCTTTCTTTTTAAGCTTTAAATTGGAAAGTACTAATCAAAGTGTAGTGTACACATAAAACACAATACCCAATTGCAATTGTGTGTGTTTGAAGACTATATGGTTTCTGAGTAGACTTGTGCTATAATTATCTCCCATTTCAAGAAGCAATTCACCTTAGTAATTTTTGAATATGTCAAGAGCCCAGCTCACAAATCGCCTAATCACTTCTTAGGCTTTTTTAGCACTGCAATTCACTGCATACAGGAAAAATGACTGGTGTACAAATGTCATATCATTTCCTTTGGATCCACCAATTCTCACCACATAGAAGTATTCACATTCACTCATGTGAATGATGAAAGAGACATTGAGCTGTCATGTTTCTAGCTGCATGCAAGCCATGTGCATTCATAAAAGGGCTAATACAAATTTTCCAGAATGCCAGTGATAAAATAAAATTAATCCTTCACCATCAACAGCTTTCCCAAAATTTATACTGCTTTTTTTCTCCCCTTGATGATAATGTTTGCTTTCCTCCCAGAGAAAATTGCAGAAATTCTGAGACATCTACTGGTTAGAGACTACTGATTATATTAAATTATATGGTTCTTTTGTGATATGTTCATTTCTGTGTCCTGAGGATAATAGACCAAAATAATCAAACTCATGCTACTTATGACCTAGCTCACACTAAACCCTTATTATTTTATATCAGATGGTATGGCATTATGGAAATTGATCAATTAACCCTTTTACATCATGCCATATGACACAGAATAAACTCTTACATGCAGATAAGCATTCTTGGTTGCCAGAGATCCATTTTGTTCTTGACTTGCTGGGTTTGATGGATAGAGATGGGCTTGAGATTGACATAAGCAGAATTTTACAGTTCCTCTGGTACTACATTGTTTACAGTGAACATAGCACAGGGGTTGGAGGAAAGCCAAGCCTCTTCAGGTTTTGTGTTCTGACTCCAAAATTGCAACTCGGGGGAATTATTTAATTTAAACTCAGAAGTAGAAGGACGCAAAGAACTGCAAAACATCTTACCAATTAGAGTTATCACATGACTTGAAAATGAAATGGTGTGTGAGAAGCCACTTGCTGCATCTGATTCTACTTCCTTTTGCAGACCAGTGGGTTTTTATCAGCTATCTAAGAATGCATCACAAATAGCACATTCTCCATCACAACATGTGATTCTGGGTATGCATATCAATTGGCAGATTAAGAAAACCATGTAGTAGAACAAACAGACATATGAACTCATTACACAGAGAACGTCCTTAATTATATGAAAATATAAACAGTCTGCTCAGGTCAACATGTGATAAATATTACATGAAGAATGTGAAAAAAATATAATGAAAGACAGCAGTCAGGACTAAAGCATTGGGGAAGAGAAGCAATCTCGGGAGAGAAAACTTGGGTTATACACATGTTGGTCTTGTTCTTATGTGCTATTAAGCTGTCTCCAACTTATGATTACCCTATGAATGAATGCCTTCCAAAAGGCCCTGTCCTTCCTAATGTCGCTCAGTTCTACCAAGACTTCCTTTGTAGAATCAATTCATCTCATATTTGGACTTAATCTTTTCCCTTGAAGGAAAAACCTGAGATACGTTGAGAGACAGAGATATGTATGCTTTGCATTGTGGGAAATTTTGTCAGGATCTACTAGTCTGAGAATTGGTTATGTATTAGCAGGAAGGAAATACAGCTGGTATGAGGAACAAATCTCCACAATAGCCAGGACTTATCATTAATCCCAGTGAAAGCAGAAGTCAATGTTGCTGATAGGATTGATAGCCCACACATACAAAAAGTGGTGAGTGCTATACTATGTGCAAAAATGGTTAAGCACCTAGCTATTTTGTAGATCGAATGTGAATATGAAGTAAAATTGACTTCAGAGAGATGATTCATGATTTTACGATGAAAACTGTCATAAAAAAGCTTTAAAAGATTTGGACATTTTATCAGTGGCTTCTTTTGTGATGGTAAATTAGAATGTCTAATAAGTTAAAATATCATTGGTTTCAAAGTAATAGTACTTTTTTTTAAGACCAAACAAAAACTAACATATTTACTGGCAGAGATTAGTTAAGACTTTTTCAGACTGGATGTCACATTCATCAGAAAATAACAAGAAACAATTAGTGATAGTGTGCTAGAAGACCTGCTCTACTATCCTTGGTATAATTCCTCAAATATAACTCTTCTTCCATCATTTATGAGATTATATTATGGAAGGGATTGATGTATGAAGGGAAGGCACATGTTACCAATGTCTGTCCCCTCAGCCAACCCCACCCCCCAAGAGAGAGAGAGAGAGAGAGAGAGAGAGAGAGAGAGAGAGAGAGAGAGAGGAAATGTTTGGTTCAAAGTGTGGAGGGAGCAGTACCAGAAAGGAGGGTGACTCATACTAACATGTATTGAGTAGAATGTTTAATAAGTAATTGCGTATTCAGTATGTATATGAACATCCACAGTGGAATCAATAACTGGGGAACAGACTATTTTTCATTCAGATGGTCACAAGGGATAAGGCGGCCAGGTCCCTTCCTATATGAGCAGAACTCAGGTCAGGGGGATTTACCTACCTGGAATTCTATCAAATAATAGTCAGGCAAATATAAATCTATATTTAAATAATGGAAATTTATTTAAAACAAACTAAGTATGAGTAAATCTTAGAAATATACTTTTGCAATGCACACCTCTATCTCAGCTTACTGAAAGGCTTGAGAGCAAAAATTGGGTCAAACCCTAAAAGCCCTCAATGGGGTCAAGTTTCATCTATTCTTAAAAGAAAACACAGATAACATAGGATGGGTTTTGGGACACTTCTGAAGATAAACAAGCTACATTATTTTTTGTTCATTCCATTTGGATGTCAAAACAAAACAAACAAAAACTATCTCCACACAAGGCAATTGGATTAGGTAAAGTTTAAAGTTCCTTTCATGTCTAAGATTTTAAATGCTTCTGTCAGTTTGATGAAGACTATGAAGCTGTCTCTATTTTACTAGGCATTTCTGTAGTTGTCAAGCAGCAGAGATGATGTCAATAGTTTCATGTCATAATTAAAGTTCCAGTGTCAATAGATGCAGAGTGTCTTTTAAATTTAGCATTCAGCAGTGAAGAGTGCCTGCCAATAGTCTGCCTGTAGCTGACAGTTAAGAGATATTTCTATAATCACTCTAGTCACTTTGAGCCATTTTGCTTGAAATAATGACAATGTTGAAATCTTTGGTGCTATTTCTTCTTGTGCACGGCAAAGAAATCAGGTTCTATTCTCATCACTTCTTCAGGTATAGTTAGACATAGCTGAACTGCATATTCATTATGGAGCTTGAGCTTTCTTGAGCAATCTGAGTATAACACGGGGACCTTATAAACATTGTTCTGCTTGAGTGTGGGTTATCTTCTCTGAGAGGTTTCAATATCTCATCTATACTCTTATAGTGACATAGTCACCTGGAATGGTTTATTGTATGAGTCTTTCCCACCATATCAGTAACTGTAGCCAGTCTCAGTCCTGTAGGAAATTATCTATGGTTGGACCATGTGAGAGTTTTTATTCAAAATTAGCTCTTCTATACCTAGAGTGATATTGTACAGAGTCCATCATGCTTATTTTAACAGACTTTGTGCACATAGGGCACTGTATAGTGTAAGGAAAAACTTCCTAACTGATTATTCTTGACCTTTTAATCTTGAGCTGTCATCCTGCACCTTCAGTTGGTACTTCCATTTCATCAAGAAGCTTGTAGTTCTTCTTTTAGGAGAAGGCTGAGCCAGAGTAGAACTTGAGCAATTATGCCCTTTCTTTGTTATCTGTTAATGTTTTATCATCCACACTGAGTAGTTGAACTCCCTTTTCAATCATCTGTCTTTGAATATAACTTTGAATATAACTGAAGAAGGCTTTTTTTGGTTGTTTTTAGCATCCCTCTCTAACCTCATTCCATTCCTAGTTTTAGCCTTCTTGACCCCACCCCTGCAATTCCATGCTACCTGTCTGTATTCTTCCTTCCATTTTGTCATATTTTGGTAATAGTTGTACTTAATTCCAGTATTTTACTTCCTGGTCTTTCTACTGTCATGAATGGATTGATGTGTTGGAAGTTACCCATACATTATAATTAATATCCAAAGTTTGCTAATATTTGTGGTTACCAATGGACTTTTCAGCATTTCATGTACTCCATTCCTTTGGTTAATCTGCATACACATAATTACATTTTATTCTTGACTGTTTTTTTATTTATTACTAAGGATAAAATACTGGCTGTACTGTAGACAGCAGTTATTTTTCACTGATATCACAGAGGTCAACACTGCAGGAAATGAAACCTTATTTTAGGCAAAGCACACTACTAGCATTTTTACTTACAAAACCATGGTCACAATTACATTTCTCTACAATCTGCTAACACTTACAGGCTGTGCTGAAATCCTGCTTTAAATATCCCTATCATTTTGAAAGTTTTTGTTAACCATATATATCCAATAGAATTGGATGCTTTAATGACTATATAATCGAAAAAATAAGAAATTCCATACAGCAGAAGTCTAGATTTCCCCATTAGTTTAGAAACTTTCAATTTATTGCAGAGATTAACTTAAGGTCATCCAGGTTGTTGTGACTGGATTGTTAGTCACCCTTATGCTTATATTATTCCATAAAAGGCAGCTCTTTTAACTCTTTCTTTCTCAGCCCAAACAAATCCAAAAATCCAATAAAATCTGACTTATTTGGGGAACTCAGTGGTGTTTCTGAAGGACAGTGGATTTTTATTACCCTGGGAATGGAGTAGGCTGCCCAGATTTCAAACCTTCTAGATGCTGTTTTTTCAGCCATGACTGATCTACATAGCTGGCCATTTTAGGATAGTGGGGCAATCATTGATCAACCTTCTGAGAACAACAGATCTAAATAAAGAATACCAGCATGCTTTTCTCTTCTATGGGACATCAAGCATCCCATTCACGCAAATTAGCTGGGCATTTCTGAACTTTCAAGTTCATTGATTGAGTTGTCTCTGCTCACCTACTGTACATTTAAGATACAGCAATGAATGTGTCAATGGAACCCCTTATAATCTGTGGTGAGGTGAGATGTACACATTCTCTCTGTGTTGTTATTTCTGTGTAAAATCTTCACACATTTATGGCAAACATTAGTCATCAATCAATGAATGCATGAGTGTATATCAGACTTCACCTAGAATTCTGAAAAGCTACAACATGCTTAGACCATGCAGGGGACCACTACAGTAGGTTTCTAAAATTCATCCTAAGACATTATATGCTGCTGAACAATAATTATATTTTCTAGTTTAAATAAATTGCAATCTAAAAACCAACAGATTACTGAAAAAGGAAGTGCCATATGAATAAAGGTGGGATGAGGTATTTATAGCTGCAGTGATTCACCTTCACAGAACAGGTGGGCTTTTCAGTAATTATGATAATGCTAATAGCTAATGGGAAAGAATAATTGGCACAGAGAAGGCAATTGGGGTTGAGATGATGCAAACAGGCAGGCACACTGCAAGATATAAAAGTCCATTCTAAGTTAATTGAAAATAATGGTGAAGCAGCAGGGAAAGGTATGCACTAGTATAGCTTAAACTGGCAATCTTCAGTAGGCAAAGTGATTTATATTGGCTTAATCAGGCTGTCATTGAAATTATCTTTTGAATAAAATAAGCTGCATTTTTCTGTGTATCATCAACAAAATTTTATTGCTTGGAATCTGCAGATTTAGAGACAGAATTAATTTTCAATCAAAAATAAGTTCTCTACAGAAATCACCCTAAACAATTTAAATTGAAATATAAAACAAATTTAGTTTTAAATCAGTTCCTTTATGACTCTGGATCAAAGATAAGAACAAGAATGGTTTTATGTTGAAAAGTGGGGTGCAGAGGTAAGAGAGACAAAGGTGGGAGAGAGAGATGCAAAGAGGAAGAAGTTATAAAAACATGAAAAAGATTGCCGGTCAGCAAAGTACAATAAAAATACATCAGCTGAGATGCTATGCAACGTATTTTCCCCCTTCCAAAGGGTCTTAAGAGACAAAGCATATGGGATGAGATCCAAAGAACTATGTTGCTCATTCAGAATGCCTAAACAGACTTTGGACACTAGCTTATTGAAAAGCACCCTCTTATGCTTTCTGGTAAGCCACTTAGAAACTGAGAAGAGTTTGCACTCCAGTCTGTGATATAGTATATAGATTTGTAATTTACTGTTCATGGAATGGAAGTTAAACATTTTCTCTCAGTTTGACCTAGCACAAGGCCTTTGACATATATGAGTATGTGAGCTTTATGAAAATAGGTATTACCTGTAATAATATTAGGGTAAGGAAAATTGGAAGTAGCTATCTTCAATATAGGTTAATGAAATCTAAAGGGTTATATATTCGTCAAAAAAACCTAAAAATTATTACAAGTGCTGGCAAGTTGTGACACATCCAGGCAGTACAGAACAAAAGTTGACTTTTCCTTCCTTTCAGAAGTCTTCATCAACCTGGTACCCTGTAGTTATTTTGGAATTCAGTTCTCATCTGCCCAAGCCAACATGGGTAATAGTCAGGAATTCTGGGAGCTGTAGTCCAAAACATCTGGAAGCTGCCAGGTTAGGAAAGGTGTCCTAGGTAAAGCTCTAAGTCCATTTTGGTTCTGTATTGCTTCAAAGTCAGTTTCCAACATCCAAATCACTACTTAAATTGTTAAGCTCTTCTATTCTCAGAGTATCAAGTATAGCAACCAATACATGCATTGAATAATGTGTTCTGGAACTTTCAAAGCATGCCTAGTTGTAAGAAAACAAGGTACCATGTTAATACACTGGGGCATACAAAAATGGCTGCTTGCAGATGTGTTTCCTTCAGAGATTGCTATCTAACGTGCATTATTATTTCTGTCATGAATTTTCGATTTCAGTTGTTGAGCAACTGTCTGTTGACATTGATCCTAATTGGTTTCCATCACATGTCACATACCTTATGGGACAAAAGAATGAGTTACATATACTGGCAATCAGCAGCAGACAAAAAGTTGAGAAAACCCTGACTTGGATAAAAATGAGGGTAAATGTAAGAAGAGGAGATGCAACAGCAGAAGGATATTTACTATGCCAGAGAACTGAACAACCAAGAAGAAAATGAGGCCTGGTTCAACCAAACTTTAAATGACATTTTATTCAAGAACTGAGCTTTGTGGGGCAGGGGTGGGGGCAGGTGGGGAATGAAATTAAGATATTATGGTGTTGCAAAAGGAAAAGAACTTCCCCTGCCTCTGAATAATGTAGATTATTTTATTTTGATAACAGCAGAATTAAGTGGTTAGGGAATAAAAAATTAAATTTGATGTTCTAATGAAAGAATGAATTCTGCTGGCAGGTGCATCCCTCTCAGCTCTTTGAATTATAGGTGTTATTCATCATCTTCTGTTATAAAGTTGCATTTTGCAGTTCCTGTGTCACTCTTGGAATAAATTTAAGCTTTGTAGCAAACATATCCTGGGGGGGCGATATGAAAGTGATGGGGGAAGGAATCATACATCTGTTGACAAGCCACCATGGGTTTGTAACTAGATTCACTTTGGGGACATTTCTACTGGATAATTCTTCTACTTATTCCAAATGAATGACTACACAAACCTACACAATCATCATTTCTCTCTAGCTGGGCCAGCCCTACCATCAGTCAGACTGAGATAGCTGCCATAAGCAGTTAATTTGAGGTATTATGAAAAGGCAGAAAATTAATCATTAGTTATGTTGTGTAGGGATGGAACAAGCAGATATGCTCAAACTTGTTGAAATGCTCTGAAATCCAGTTTGAAACTCAGTTTTCCTCCTGTTTTTATTTGTGACCTAGTTTTCTTTTCATTTGAAGGGAGAAATTCTCATTTTGTGCATGGTTTGAAGGGTCAGCTTCCAATGACTAAAGCAGAACATGTTTATTTTCACAGTTTAGTTTTTATGTGATCAAAAGTTGGGCAATATGTGAACATTGTTCAAAAATGTGTATTCCCAGGGTTGTGAAGTTTTGATGACCTGCTAATGGAAATGTATTTTTCACGCATTCCTAATTTAGAGCACCATCCAATGTGGCTGCCAATAACCTTGGGAATTTAGAGGATTGCAGGCATCCAGTGAAGGCTGGGAGGAGCTTTCCAGGTCAGTTTCAGCCATTTAGCTGTTTTGCTCCTGTTCATGAGCAGTTCAGTCTGCAGCACCATTTGAATTTGTGATCATCCATATGGGAATTTTAAAATTTTCCCTTTTGTTATTTTGTCTTCATCAGTCCATGGCAACTTCATCTGAAATCATTTTTAATGTAATGAGTTCGAAGAGCTGTTGTTGCTAGTCATGAAGTTTTGTTTGACCCATCGCGACCCCATGGACAACATTCCTCCAGGCCTTCCTGTCTTCCACCATCCCTGGAGTCCACTTAAGCTCACACCGACTGCTTCAGTGACTCCATCTAGCCACCTCATTCTCTGCCATCTCCTTCTTCTTTTGCCATCTATTGTTCCCAGCATCAGGCTCTTCTCCAGGGAGTCCTTCCTTCTCATTAAATGGTGGCCAAGGTATTTGAGTTTCATCTTCAGTATCTGGCCTTCTAAAGAGCAGTCAGGGTTGATCTCCTCTAGGACTGACTGGTTTGATCGCATTGCAGTCCAAGGGACTCGCAGGAGTCTCCACCAGCACCACAATTCAGAGGCCTCACTTCTTTGGCACATGGCCTTTTTTATAGTCCAGCTTTCACAGCCATACATTGCAACTGGGAAAACCATAGCCTTGATTATATGCACTTTTGTTGGCAGGGTGATGTCTCTGCTTTTTAGTATGCAGTCTAGATTTGCCATAGCTTTCCTCCCCAGGAGCAAGTGTCTTTTAATTTCTTGCCTGCAGTCCCCATCTGCAGTGCTCTTGGAGCACAGGAACATAGAATTTGTCACTACGTCCATTTCTTCCTCATCTATTTGCCAGGAAGTGATAGGACCAGATGCCATGATCTTAGTTTTCTTAATTTTGAGTTTCAAACCAACTTTTGCACTCTCCTCCTTCACCGCATGAAAAGGCTTTTTACTTTCTCCTCACTTTCTGCCATTAGAGTGGTATCAACTGCATATCTGAGGTTGTTAATATCTCTCCCAGCGATCTTAATTCCAACTGGTGATTCATCTAGCCCCGCCTTTCTCATGATGTGCTCTGCATATAAGTTAAATAGGCAGGGCAACAATATACAGCCTTGCCAAACTCCTTTTTAAATTTTGAACTAATCAGTGGTTCCATGTCCAGCTACTGTTACATAATTCAGAAGCATTCTGATAGTCTTCATATTTATATTGAAGTATACAGTCTTCATTTATACAGTCTTCATAACACTGTATATTAATCACAGTGTTAATATACAGCCGCATTAATAGAACAAATATCATAATATACTAATAAAACCACATATCGGCGGTGGGTCTGGGTTCTATTCACCATTGATACTCAGAAAGAATCCAATGGGCCATGGGACCCTGATCTTTGATGCAAAATTAAGCTGACTGAAGTAAAACAGAGCGGGTGAGGGAACATATGTTTCATATAGAATCAGGTCCAGGTAGCACTGCTTCCCTGCCAAATGTGGGATGCTTCAATAACCAGAGCTACATCTGCCCTTTCTTTCTATTGCAAGATATTGCAAGATATGAATAAAAACAAAATTTACCATTTTCAAATCCCCCAGTCTGAGTGGCAGCTTGTGTTCCTATTCTAAATCCCAAGCCACCACAATGCCTCAATCCTCCTTTCCCTGTATCTGGGAAAATCATCTCCCCATGCCAGCTCTAAAGTTGTGTTTGTAACTTCAGAGCCTCAGCTGGTACAAAAAGAACGTTCCAATGGTGAGGGTGGAGCTCCAGCCATCACCATGGTACAGTTTCTGAGGTCACAGCTGGGATTCCAAATGTTCCCAAGGCCACCTAAGGAACATTTAGAGGCCATAGGGTTCTGTCATTGATGTATTGTTATTCTGTGTTTGCTACCAGAGAGGAAGATAGGAGCTTGCTTTTTCCCCCCTCAGAATAATTTTACTGGTCTTGAGTGCTATAACTTGGAAGGAATATTTGTTTCTCTGTCTCAGGCAGAAAATGGTTTTAGGTCAGCCCTGCATTTGTACATATGTGCAGCTCTATGACTAACCCAGAAGTTAAAATGTACCAGCACCCAATCCTATATATTTCTGAATAAGCACAGCATCTTTTCCATCAGCCATTGAGTTTCTACATCCTTCATTAGTTCTAGTTAATAAAAGCTGGGAACAAACAACTGATGCCTTTGGCCATTCCAAGGGTATTGACCCTGAAGTCAGTAGAAACCATTTCCTCCCACATAGTAGCTGGGCTGAGGGGGGGAAATAAGCTTTTCTTTCACATCTGAGATCAAACAGAAGCAGAAACAACAGTAATCTTGGTGGTAATCACTGGAAGATAAGTTCTACCTAAGTTCCAGTAATACCTAGAAGAAGCCAAGAGGAGACATTTGTGTCCACGCATACATGAGTGGTCCTACACTGCCTGTCCCTCTTCATGGCAAGCTAATACTAGTCCTAGTCCTGGTATTAAAGCATATAAGCTTCAGTTTGCTTTCCCTTCATGCTTCCTGAGGCAGCTATCTTGCTTAGTCTAATGTTAGGGTAGCTGTGCAAACTATTAAAAACTAATCAATATTCTCTGATCATCTTTATGAAGATTGTCCACCTGTTTTACCATTTTTAATTACTGTTTACAGTAGCTGTAAGACAGGTCAGGAGAAAAGTGAGACTAAATTTCTGGTTTCTGAAAAGTTATTCAGTGGTTCTTTTGTATTTAGAGTCTTAATTATCTCGTCTTCCCTTTTTTTAAACCATCTTGGTCTTTTAAAAGGGGAAAATCTTTAATTTTTTTTAAAGAAACTGGATTCTACTGGAAGTTGGACCATATTATGTGCCCCCAGAGTATCCTGATGTGCTTGGGCCACTGATAAACATCCATATTTGTTGCGATTGATATTTTTTCAGAATTCCAATAATTAAAATTGGAATATCACATTAAATATGCCTGCTGTGAATTGTAAGTGCCATAATTAGAATGCCGCACATTGTACATGGAATCTAAGAGAATTTCTATTAAATACATTCAATGTAGCATTTATTTCAATCTCAGCTCTTACATTCAGGGAAATTGAATGTAGTTTATTTGAAAGTGCAATGGTGCAGACATTGAAATAAACACATTCACACATTAAAATAAATACATTTCCTTTTTCATTTTGAATCTTAAGCTTTTTTAATTTGAATTTGTGATCATTCATATGGGAATTTAAAAAAGCTTTTTGTTGTTTTGCTTTAATCAGCCCATGGCAACTTCATATGAAATCATTCTTAATGTAGCATTACAGATAAGAGTTTGAACAGCTACTGTTACATAATTCAGAAGCATTCTTATAGTCGTCATATTTCAATCACAGTGTGAATATGCAGCAGCATAAATGGAACAAGTATCATGATATATTAATAAAACCACATATCAATAGTGGGTGTGGATTCTATTCACCATTGATACTCAGAAACAGTCCAATAGACCATGGGGACATTATCTTTGATGCAAAATTATGCTGACTAAAGTAAGACAGAGGCAATGAGGGGGCAACTGTTTCATATGGAACCTGGTCAGGACAAGAATAGAAGCCAACATGTTCCATTTTCAAGGCCCCCAGTCTGAGCAGTGACTTGTGCTCTGATTCTGGCTCAGATCAGGGGCAGGATAGATCTGTGAAACCAGTGTTTTAAGCAAAGCTCTGAAATATACTGTTGTCTAAAGGAAACCCTATGCAACATAGTCACCATCCTTCAGGAAATACTTTTTTTTCTTTGGGCAGGGTTTTTCTACCATCAGCTCTCCTCTGACCTTGTGACATGGCCTTGTGACATTGTCTGGAGCTGGCCTAAGATTGATTATTCAGAATCCCAGCTCCAAGGGATAACTACTGAGCTAGAACTCTAAGGAAAGAGCCTCTACCCTACCTTCCTTACAGCCAGCATAGAAAGAACCACATTGGTTGCTTCTCTGAAGTTGGAAATTAACCTATGAGAAACCTAAAAGGGTATGCTGAGGCAAGAAATGGAAGAGGCTTATCCTTCCACCTAGTTACAAGTGCATGGATTGTCATTGCTAGGTTCTGCCTGTCCTGATAGGAAGCCTGTAAATTCCTTGGCCATCTCATATGAACAGTAAAGCCAAGAACCTAAAACCTACACCGCAACATTGTCATTGAAGGGTTGTTCTCCTTTGAATTTCTGTCCAGAAAACAATTTCTTCTCTATCAGTAAGAAACTATCCATTGAAAAATAATGTTCAAAATGCCCACAGTTACAGATATTTTGTGAGACACAAACCATTAAAGAATAACCCACTGTCTATTATAGTACAGCAGCTGCCTACCAGAATTGCTGGACAAACACACTTTCCTTTCAATAGTTCAGTGCAAAAGATCTGAGGAGGATCCTCATATAAAAGCCTCTTTATTGAGCATTATCTGGGCTGCTAGAGTATTGTTGAAGCTGAAGACTAAAAGATTCTCTCAGTTCAATAATCAAACAGCTCAATTCACCATGTTTTCTCAAGGGGAATTCTCCCAAGCATCCTTTCCCAATGCCCCACTCGGTTTCTTTCCAGCATTCCTTGCTAAATTCCTTTCTCTTCTCTTAACAAAACAGAGTAACACATTCAAGGAGAGTATGCCAAGAGAGGTTCTGCAGAAAATTCTCCTTGGTAAGAAAGTATAAGATTTTATACAGATATATAATCTATATAGATAGATAGATAGATAGATAGATAGATAGATAGATAGAATATATCTATATCTATATCTATCTATCTATCTATCTATCTATCTATCTATCTATCTATCTCCCAATGGATTAAAGGGCTTTACTGCATGGCTACCATACAGGAAATGGCTACTGGTTGGAAGACAACTGGAGCGTAGGTGGAGGAAATCACGGGATGAATCTGATCGAACACACTTGAGAGCCCACTATCGGGCCTATGCTGTGGCGGTGAAGGCAGCGAAAAAGTTTTTTTCCGCTTCCATTGCCTCCTCATAATGCTGTCCGGCGGAGCTTTTTCGAGTGGTACAAGGCCTGGTTCACCCGGGTCCTAAGGAAGATCCGATGCCACCCTCAAAGGCCTGCTGTGACGACTTTGCCAGGCATTTCAGGGAGAAAATCGCTCAGATTCATCACGAGCTGGACTCCACTAATGAATCAGAGGTCTCTGGGGAGACGCCAATGCTACCGTCTGCTCCAAAATTATTGGAGGAATTTCAATTATTGCGGCCCGATGATGTGGACAAGGTGCTTGGACGAGTACGTCCCACCACTTGCCTATTGGATCCTTGCCTGTCTTGGTTAATAAATAACTCCAAGCATGGGATTGGGACCTGGATCTTGGAAGTGGTTAACGCTTCTCTGAGGGAGGGTCGAGCGGTAATACGACCGGTCCTGAAGAAAGCGTCACTGGATCCAGAGATGGCCACTAACTATAGACCAGTGGCCAACATCCCATTTCTGGGCAAGGTGTTGGAGCGAGTGGTGGCGGGACAACTCCAAGCACTCTTGGATGAAACTGATTATCGGGATCCTTTTCAGTCCAGCTTCAGACCCGGGTACAGTATTGAATCTGCCTTGGTCGCCCTGTACGATGACCTGTGCAGGGAGAAGGACAGGGGGAGTGCATCCCTGTTGGTTCTTCTGGACCTCTCGGCGGCTTTCGATACCATCGACCATGGTATCCTTCTGGATAGGCTAGCGGGATTGGGGGTTGGAGACACTGCTTTGCAGTGGTTCCGCTCCTATCTCAACGGTCCATTCCAGAAGGTAGTTGCTGGGGGACCATGTCTCTACGTCATGGCAGCTATGCCATGGAGTACCACAGGGCTCCATTCTATCCCCTCTGCTATTTAACATCTATATGAAACCGCTGGGAGAGGTCATCAGGAGGTGTGGGCTGCGGAATCATCAATACACTGATGATACCCAGCTCTACCTCTCGTTTTCCACTAATCCAGGTGAGGCAGTGGCTGTGCTGAACCGGTGCTTGGCCGAGGTAATGGAATGGATGAGGGCCAATAAAATGAAACTCAACCCAGACAAGGCGGAGGTCCTGTTGGTTGGTGGATCGGGCTTCGGATAGGGTGGATTTGACCTGGTCCTGAATGGTGCAACACTCCCTCTTAGGGATAAGGTCTGCAGCTTAGGAGTACTCCTCGACCTGGAGCTTTCTTTGGAAGCTCAGGTGACAGCGGTGGCGAGGAGCGCCTTCCTTCAGCTTCGGCTGATTAATCAGCTGCACCCCTACCTGGAGTACGACTGCCTGGCGACGGTGACACACGCGCTGGTGACTTCCTGCCTAGACTTCTGTAACGCGCTTTACGTGGGGCTTCCCCTGAAGACGGTCCGAACACTTCAATTGGTGCAAAATAGAGCTGCCAGGTTGCTGACGGGGACAGGGTGTTATGCTCACATGACTCCAGTCCTCCGTCAGCTTCACTGGCTTCCCATTGAAGCCTGGGCCCAATTCAAGGTGTTGATTATGACCTATAAAGCCCTAAATGGCTTGGGTCCTGGCTACCTGAACGAGTGCTTACGTCCGTATATGCCCGACCGCCCTTTGAGATCTGCGGGAGAGTCCCTTCTCCAGGAACCCTCCATGAAAGAAATTAGGAGAGTAAGTACTCGGAGGAGGGCTTTCTCTGCGGTGGCGCCCAACCTATGGAATTCACTCGCCAAAGAGGTCCGCCTGGCACCGTCGTTACTGGTTTTTCGGCACCAGGTAAAGACCTTTTTATTTAAACATCATTTTAATTGTTAAAACATATGATCTGGCCAGGGCAACTTCTTCTTCCTTCTCTTTTCTCCTCCTATATTATTTATTTACTTATTTTATACTGATAATTTTAATTTTATATTATTATGTTTGTAACTCAGTGTATTTTTTTGTATTTTTGTATTTAATGGTAATTTATTATGTTCTATTGTATTTCAATGTATTTTATTGTGTTGTAAGCCGCCCCGAGGCTTTGGCAAGGGGCGGCATAGAAATGTTATAATAATAATAACAACAACAACAACAACAACAACAACAACAATAATAGTAATAATACTGCTATAGATCCTTTCAATGTAAAATCTTACTGTTTAACTGTTTAACTACTCATACTTCTGATCATTTAATTAGTACAAAAATAACATAGGGGATTGCGGGTGATGCAGTGGTTTAAACTGCTGAGCTGCTGGGCTTGTCGATCGAAAGGTCGACAGTTTGAATCCACAGATGGGGTGAGCTCCCGTGCTTTGTCCCAGCTCCTGCCCACCTTGCAGTTTGAAAGCTTATTAATGCAAGTAGAGAAATAGGTACCACTTCGGTGGGAAAGTAATACCGTTCTGTTCACCTTGGTGTTTAGTCATGCCGGCCACATGACCATGGAAACTGCCTGTGGACAAACGCTGGCTCCCTCAGCTAGGAAACAGAAATGAGCACCACCCCTAAGAATCAGACATGACTGGACTTTAATGTCATGGGGGATCCTTTACCTTTTTTTTTTAAATAAATAACATATTTTCATTTTGTCATGATCTGTACACATTCAAATCTTTTCAGTGAAAAGCCCAAATGTAGGGTATTTGATATAATTTTGTGCAGCTATGTATACTCATGCTGGTTGGAAGAAGCACACATTTTAATACATACTGTAATAAGAATTTATACTTTTGGACACATTGGAGGATGCATGATATACTCTATATTTGATCTGGAAGTGTGTGTTTGCAATGCCTGTAGTATTGCATATGCAGCTATGAAAACTTATTCTACTACAGGAGTGATGAAGATCTGAATGACTATGTCTGCCACTGAAAACTTACTAAGGTGTCTCATAGTGTAAATAGCCATTTTAAAGGGAACTGTATCATAAAATTTTAGTTGTAAGAGATAGTCCACATGGATTTACAATGTGTTTTGTTTAGTGCTGTGCAGTATATGAGCAAAAATCACTACAGGGTTTTTTTTTTTTTTTAAACAGACCTTTTAAAAACAGCTTTCAAAACTTTTAATAATACTGCTTTGAACACTTACCAGACATTAGTCTTTCATTTCCTTCCGATGTGCTTTTGTGCAGTATCAAAGGTAATGATTCAAATCATATGTAAAAATCAACATTTCAGCTTGACAAGTGTCTTATCATTTATCCCAGCATTAATGCAGCTGCACAAAATGTAAGCAAATCCTTTATTGCATTCTCAACACATGATAAATTATGTTTTCATTATCAGCATTATCCAAACTCTTTAAATTTTCTTTTCCTGCAATGCTAACCCAAAATAAAGTTTTTTGATAAGCATTTGGTAATACATACCTGGTGTAAATGTCAGTAATTAAGTTCAATTGGATGCATACAAATGTCATTTGAATTGTTAGACATAATTCTTTATATACAATATTAGGAAGTGTGTTGTATAACTATGCATGGTACACATTCAGATCTCTTAGGGGATCTATAAAACTGCACGACAAATTTAGTCATTGAAATCTCAGAAAAAATATTTTCACTGAAATAACATACTTTTCTTATATGTTGACTTGGAAGAATGTTCATTGATTTCAGTGGCATTTACTTCCAAATAGATTTGTTCAGGATCATAGCTGAATAGCCTGATTCTATTAACTAGCTGAAGAATTTAAAGTTAAAATATTTGAGTCAGTGTGGGCAAAAGTACTGCAATGGGTGACAAACAAAGACTATAGTAATGACCTATTTTATGGATGTATTGACCCATGAATGTGATGATAGGAGAGACAAGTATAACTCAAAGACAGAATTTGTGCTAGGAATGCAGATGTTCCCAAATTCAGTCCCTGAGATGTCGAGGCAGACCTGAGAACACCTTTGTCCAAACACAGGACAAGAGAAGATTTCTGAACTTTTCACCTTTCTCAATTACAGCAGTCATTTTCATCCAATTAGTTTTTTATTAGTTTGTGAACACATTTGTGGCACAGAGCAATATTTCAAATAATGTTCTTATTGGGAGGGGCAGGTGTTCCGTTGTAGAGGGATGATGATGATATTTTTAAAATTTCCATGAGCTATACCAGGGTTGCAAGGAGTTTTGCACAAGACTTCTTTGGGATCATTTTGCAATAGAGGAAGGCAAACTTGTGGGGATGGGGGAAGGAGAGAGAGAGATTGAGACTTATAGCAATTAACATCAAAGTAACATTGCTTGGGAAAATTGTGGATATAGATGGAGGTTTGCAAAAGCATTTGGAAATGATTCTTCCTGGTGGACTTTTTGGCTGGCAGTCCCTTTGATCAGTTTAGACTAATTCACTTGCCCACTTCTCCTGTGACCTTGGCCAGTCCCCACAAATTATTTTATGCCACTGAGATGGCTTTATAAATTGACAGACACTGATATAGATATTAAGGTTATATGAGCAATCTGTTCTGGGGGTGGGAATCTGTCGAATTAACTGGGCTTAAGGCCCTGGACTCTGGCCAACTTTTATTTATTTATTCATTCATTCATTCATTCATTCAGAAAATTTCTATGCCGTCCCATCCGCCAAAGCCTCGGGGTGGCTCACAAAACATCAATTAAAATATAATACACTAAAAATATAAAACGAATTCACAATATAAAATAAGTCACCCTGGCCAAAGAATAAAATAAGCAAATAATATTAGCAATTAAAATGACATTTGAATAAAAAGGACTTCGCCTGGTGCCGAAAAACAAATAACGACGGTGCCAGGCAGACCTCTCTGGGGAGCACATTCAATAGATTGGGCGCCACCACAGAGAAAGCCCTCCTCCGAGTACCTACCCTCCTAATTTCCTTCAAGGAGGGTTCCCAGAGAAGGGCCTCTCCCGCAGATCTCAGGGGGCGGGCGGGCATATATGGATGTAAGTGCTCCTTCAGGTAGCCAGGACCCAAGCCGTTTAGGGCTTTATAGGTCATCACCAACACCTTGAATTGGGCCTGGACTTCAATGGGAAGCCAGTGAAGTTGATGGAGGACTGGAGTCATGTGAACATAACGCCCAGTCCCCGTCAGCAACCTGGCAGCTCTATTTTGAACCAATTGAAGTATCCAGACCGTCTTCAAGGGTAGCCCCACGTAGAGCGCATTACAGAAGTGAAGGCGGGAAGTCACCAATGCGTGTGTCACTGTCGCCAGGCAGTTGTACTCCAGGTAGGGGCGCAGCTGATGGATCAGCTGAAGCTGAAGGAAAGCGCTCTCACCACTGCTGTCACCTGAGCTTCCAATGAAAGCTTTGGGTTGAGGAGCACTCCCAAGCTGCGGACCTTGTCCCTAAGAGGGAGTGCAACCCCATTCAGGACTAGGTTCAATTCACCCTCTCCGAGGCCCAATCCGCTAACCAACAGGACCTCTGTCTTGTCTGGATTGAGCTTCAGTTTATTGGCCCTCATCCAGCCCATTACCTCGGCCAGGCATCGGTTCAGTACAGCTACTGCCTCACCTGGATTGGTGGAAAACGAGAGGTAGAGCTGGGTATCATCAGCGTACTGATGATTCCGCAGCCCATACCTCCTGATGACCTCTCCCAGCGGTTTCATGTAGATGTTGAACAGCAAAGGGGACAAAATGGACCCCTGTGGTGCTCCGTGACATAGCTGTCATGGCACAGAGCCATAGTCCCCCAGCACCACCTTCTGGAATCGGTCATTGAGATAGGAGCAGAACCACTGCAAAGCAATGCCTCCTACTCCCAATCCTGCTAGCCTATCCAGAAGGATACCATGGTCGATGGTATCGAAAGCCGCTGAGAGGTCCAGAAGAATCAACAGGGACGCACTCCCCTGTCCTTCTCCCTGCACAGGTCATGATATTATTTATTATTTTCTGTGGATTTCCTGGTGTGCGTGCTCAGCGTTTGTGTAGGCACCCACCAGGAAATGAACACCAGAGGAACTTGGTGCAAGTGAGTCCCAACTGCCCTCACCTTTGTTTGTGCTGCGGAAGAAGGTTGCTAGTTGTACAACTGAACTTCCATGAGTGTTTGCAGACTTAGTCTTGGCTTGGCTTCCATTGTAGGTGAGGGCAGAAAATGAAGAGAACTCTGATAGAAAGAAGAGGGACAGATACTGGGGAAAAGTATCACAGTCCTATTAGGTAAAGATAATCTGATCTTGGTTTTACTGTGTTCATTCAGCTATCTTGCTTTTAAAACATTTTTATCACAAGTTAAGACCAGACAAGCAAACAAACAAACAAATAAATCTGAATGGTACTAAATATGGTTTATTAGAGTAAAATGGGAACATTTCGGTGTGGGTGTTCAAAGATAGGCTGGAGATGCACATGGTGGGCATGTCGTGAGTGGAGCCAGCTGGTGTCGGAGGTCAGACTAGATGGCCTGGGAGACCCCTTCTGACTCACTCTGTTTCTATGTTTTCATAGCAATCATTATGCGTCTTTCACTCACACATTATGAAACAAAAGTGTAGCTTAAGCAGGGTTTATTTATGAAAGGAAATAACTAACTGTAGACATAAGAGCACATCCTTCATCACAGCTTGAGAGCTATTTTTTCCTCTTGTACCAGAAACACTTTATGGAACACTGGGCAGCCTATGGAGACATTTAAGTTAGATGACTTTGAATAACTTGGTTTCATTGTCTAAAACTGGAAAGCTTATACTACTTACCTGGTAGTAAGCCTATTGACCTCAATCAGACATAATTCTGAATAGTCACAAATATGACTATGAATTCCACTATGAATTTCAGTGTATTTCATCAGGTCAAGCACCAATAATTTTATTTTGCTTTATAGGGATTTGAAGCATGGAGAAGAAAATACACATGCAGAAAATCTGTTCACACATGAATTAAGTAAAAAAATGTAAATTCTTTAAGCATTCTTTAATTATAGATTTTTTTTTCTGGATGTTATTGGTATGTTCACTGCTAAGTAAACACTTTTAAAACCACCTATTATATCAAACACATTTCACATCCCACAACTAAGGTGAATATATTCTCTAAGGTAAAAGCAAGCTGACCATTTTCTCATTTGTAAAACTTAATTGTAGACAATTCTCAGAGTGCTTATTGCTTGGCATTAAGGTTGAGTTAAAAATAATGCATGGAAGGCAAATCCCTTGCAATGCTTGTCTAAAATCCCAGACCAGATGTCAGATTAAAAGTTCACTGCCTTATGATCAAAGCTCCAATGTGCAAAGCTTTCTACTATAGTAGCATGTCTGGTTAGTGAATAAATGATACACTAACGATAAACTACACCATTCTATTGTATACCAGAAATCATCATATTATCTATTCACCTTCCTACCTACCTACCTACTTTTACCAAATAATCTTAATGCCCTTTAGCATTCTCACTTTGGGACATACCTTCACTGAAGAAATCCTCCTCTGAGAAAGAACAACAGGTTTTGGAAACTGATAAGTAGATACCCAGGTCTAGGTATCTGGAGCAGCCTAGTCACCACTAGCCCAATCCTGTAGAACAAAGGAGATTCCACTTCTGAAGCAGTGAATGGATAACTATCTAGCTCCTGAGAGCATTCCCACCTCAATAGAGAAGCCAATAGGACTCCTTTGAGAAGGAGTGCTCATCAGGAGAAAAAGAACCCTTGGGAGTGAATTTTTTTTCCCAAGTAGGAGTTCAGAAAACTCTAACAATATAAACCTTCAACTTTAGCCTAGCCCATCCAGTAGCAACGTTGTTCTTTAAGCTACAGTGTTTCGTCCCCGTACAGTATTTTGTACAGTTTGTGCCTAGGCACTATCACCTTGCCTTGTGATAGTCCCTCTGTGTCACTGGCTCTTGGAAGACCGCTTGAGTCAGCTGTTGGACTGTGTAATATATTTAAGAGCTTAACTGTTGATTGACCTTTGGTTTTATTTTGACTGCTTAACCTTATTCCATACTGGATTAAACATTTCTGCTTGCCTATATGTTTTGTTGCCTTGTCTTTGGATTGTCCCACCATTTGCTGTAATGCTGAGTCCAATCCATGCATTGGAGGACAGAGCATCATCCATCCCACATCCAGAATGTTTAGGTGGGGAATGCTGTGAGTTGCAAGATTTTGATTGGTTCAGTGTTCATAGGATGTGACCTAGGTATGCTAGTTCTCTTTGCATTTTGTTCTACCAAAATGCAAAATACTTTCCCAATTAAATTACATTGTGCCCAATTAAATTACACTAAAGTGGTGGCTAGGAACAATGGAGGGTTGTACTTGTTTCCTCTTCCCTGAGTATTTAATTTTAGATTTTTCACTTTTCACATCTCTCAATTTATTTATTTTTAGCTTGGGCACAATGTGCAAACTTAGAATTTGCTTCCAGTCTGGAGCATCTTCCTCTCTCAGAAAGATGCATTCACACATCAGGTCAGATATGAATAAAAAGTTTTAGGAGAAAACAGGAAGCAATGGAACTCTGTATAAAATTATTGAATACACATGACTTTTTGGGGTTTTCTCCACCTTAAATATCTGAAATAACTCAACAAATAGTCTTCATCATCAGATCTGATCACTGGGGATAACCATCTTTCATATTGTGCGGCATTGTAGTTAAATATCCTGGTCTCAGTGGCAAGAAGGTATAAGGAATTCTTCTCTACTTCATATGAATTGCAGCTTGAAGTTTCTGAGAAAAAGGCATGCCCATCAGCTGATCGAAATAAGTGAAAAAGTGGAGTGGTGTCCTGTTATGTGTCCCTTTGTTTGGAGGGCTTTCTACAGGTATTCTTTTCCTAATGATTTATTGCCACACTTTGCCAACTCTGATCTATGCCATTTCTGATCTATGGTATCTCACAAATGGCAGTGCCTATCTGGATGTTACGCTTATTAGGATGAGATGTCTATTGAAGGAAAATATAATTTGAGCAGACAGCAGATACCTCTGCTGCATCTGGTATGCTCCTCTCCACTGAAATAAAGGGGAAATGGTGGGGGGGGGGAATATGATCCCTTTCAGCCCCAACATCAGCATGGAGAATTCTTCCACGTGGTGTGAACCTTCTTCGCTTTGCTATATGGAAATATATGTGTGAATTAAGCAACCACATGCTTATAGAATGCCTATAGTAGCCTGCCCATGACTTAAGATCAGCAGGGAAGGTCCTTTTCATGGAATGACTATTTATTTATTTATTTAAAGTTTTTCTATACTGTCCAACTACTATAGTCTTGGCGTGGTCTAGAATAAAAACAGAATAAAATGAAGTACAGCATCCAATAAAATAAAACCCACATCAAAACCTAATCAACCTTAAAATCATGAGCAAATAAAAATGTACATTCTCCTTGCATGGCAGCTAGGAAAAGAGCTTCCTGTTGAGGCATCCCATTTGAGGATCATTTTCCCCATGGAGGCTTGAGCAGCACCTCGCCATCCCCCCCGCCCCCCAATCCTCTTTAGTCAACGGTTCTATCTGCCTTGGAATTCTAAACTGCTTAGTCTGTTTTAGGAATATTAATTTTTATTGCTTACATTTTATTGTTTTAATGCATATTTATTCACTGTCTTGATACAGTTCATAAATATCTAAGTCAGTAAAGAAATATAAAACATATGACCAAAGCCAACCATGTGGGCATTTTCTATTTGTTTATGCTTTCCTTTCCATGCTGCATAATAATCATCCAGAAAAATCTGTCCAACTGGCACCAAATGGACCTCTGGTAGCTGTATGCATGTGAATACTAGAACAGAGTATTCTCCTTTATTTCAGTGGAGAGCCTCCAAAAGTCTACTTTTAGAATCAATGGTTGTGACATATGAATAAAAGTTACAGTATTAGGACAAAGCTATGGGGATCTTAAAGCAAGGATCAGTAATTTCTGGCCTTCCAGATGTTTCTGGACTACAATCTCATCATTTTTCCCACTGGGCATGAAATTTGCCATCTAACAACATCTGAAGGGTCACAGTTTCCTCTCTCCTCTCCTTCTCCCTCAGAAGCAGAAAAAATTAGTCTAACATAGAAAGAAGCGAAATGCATGGGTAATGAAACTTAGACAGAACAATATTTGGTAATCTATAACTAATCAAACATAAAATGACATATTAAATAGAACTGAACAGGAGCATTAAAAGCTCTTTCTAAATAGCATTGAAAGCAATGCAGTAGATATATGGTTTAGGGAAAACAAATTTAAGATATAGAAACAGTGCCTTTAGGGAAGCAACATGTGTTGTAACATGGAAAAACATTCAGTTATTTGGATTCTAAAATAATATATTGTTACTGGAGGGAGAAAAAATATTTTTCCAATAAAATGTCACCATACAGTGTAACAAAATTAATGATTCAACAGCAAAGATATAAACACATTACTCCACCGGCCTCTTGTGAAAATGTATGTGAAAATATATGAAAATAAAATCAACCAACATAACTCTATATCAATATAGCTTACAGACCTATAGCTGTGTTTTGCAATCTTTAACTTGATTACAACTTTCAGAGTTAGATTATTTATTTATTTGAGCAAAAATAGTTTATTTATCTGTATCTGGTGGCAAGAATATGTAGACAAACAGATTCTTAGGGAACTGATAGAACTGTAAATCAATCATGTCTGTTGCCTTTCAAATGATGTTTTATCTTATAGATTGCATGGGCAATCTGAAATAGCACTACAGTGGTCATTTAATAGCAAAAATGGAAACGTTTCTTTCCATAACAGTAAAATCAGCAATATCTTTATCTCATGCTAAAGGCTACAAAAGTGATAATTGGTCAAGTTCATTTAAAAGGGTCATAGCTGAGTGGGCAGCTACTCATGGAGTTATTGAGTCCTACACTCTAGAAAGAGACATTTGAAAATGAAAATACTTCTTAAAATAATGTACATTCTACTTAATAACTGGTGATGTTTTCATAAGGGTTATGTGGCCTCCACTGCTTGGTCTGCTAGCCCACAGGAAAGGTTATCATACTCAAGAAAAGAGTGAAATCATCCTATTCTTATCCTACTATTGCTTTGCTGCTGACTCTCAGCAGCAGCCTTATTGTCACATGGGACCTAGCCCTACACCTGAGTCCTTTCCTCTGCTCTTGTCTCTGGGAAAAGGCGGACTAGAAGGTGCATGCAGGATTGCATTCAGTATCTGTATGTTGGGTGGTCAGGACACAGACCAGCACTGGTCCACCTGCATGCCTTATAAGAGTCCACTGTGACTGCTCAGTTTGGGAAGAAATAGGAAATTCTGTGCTGCAAACATAACTGATGTTGATATGCAGGAGTTCTACCTACCATGTACTGATTTAGATATGAAATTCAGCAGATTAGCATTGCTGCTTGGTAACAATGGCAAGAATGTGAAAGGAAAAAAAAATCAACAAGTTACTGAGTGGTCAGTATCCTGAGAATGGGGAGGGGGTGTCCCGTGGATTTTTTCTTAGCTGGACTATGAAATTTGTGTGAAACACACAACTAAGAACCACGTACAGAAAAATTCATTTCTGATTCTTTTTGACCAAGATTTACCCAATTCACCCTCCTGGAAGTAATTGTGGACCTGACTGCAAATCATAGTTTGCAATCAATTTCTGCAATTAAAGATGTGTTTGAAAATGTATGTTTGGAAAAATACACATGAAACAAATGTATATAGGACAAATGTGCACAAACATAATTTATTCAATAAGGTTAAATTGTATGTGTTTTAAATATACATAACTGATGTGTACATTTGGGGAAATGCCCATGGAATGAACACAATTTTGTGTGAGAAAATAATAAAGCTTCTCTTTTCACACAGGTGTACATTGGAACAATCCTTGACATTGAAATCAGAATACCCTGCTGAGCTTGAGGTTTGCTGATTTTCAAATCCCCATGAAATGCAAGAAGTAGTGAGCTGAGAAGGTCTTCTTCAACCAAAAGATGATTGCTTGCCAAGCAAAAGGAGGAGAAAAGACAGTGTAAATGAGCTATATATTGTATAACGAAGACAGTGGTACATAGTAACAGTATTTGCTCCTGGTTTCAAGGCCTTAGTTGTTGCATAATAACTACCCGTGCTAAGAGTGGAGAATCAATGGCAAGATTACCTGATCTTGGTCCTGGCAAAAAGAGACATGTTGTCATGTATCATTGGTCATGTGTATCTTGTACACTTACGGTGGAGCAGAAAAACACCCAAGAGATTTTTGAAAAATATCAATGCTTTGTTCAGGGTGTTCTATGAAAGCAAGCTTGTATGCGGAGAAGTAACCAATCCAAACCAAAAAGAACTTCTTGTTTAAAACATGCACACACACACACACACAAACAAAGAGAGAGGGAGAGGGAGAGGGAGAGGACTGAAATGATCTCCAAACTGCTGGAATAGCAGTTTGGCTATATTCAATGAGGTGGAATTGCAGAAGGACACAGCTTGTTGTGATATAGTGAAATAAAATTAGCAGAAGACAGTGAGCTATATCCTCAATTGTCAAGAGTGCTTGGCCTGCACATGGCAATCTTTCCTACTAGAACAGTCCTCTTCTAAATTGCTCCTCTTAACAATAAGTGGCATGGCTGTCACAACAATGGAATGGGAAAATATAAAAGCAGATGCAGCCTTTAAACACTAGGAACTGTCCAAGGACAGCATCTATTGTATCAACATTGCACAGGCCATATTTCCTCCCTAACTGGTTGTAAATCACAGTTTCAATTTTAAGGAAAATTTCCATATCATACATCAGATGGTTTGAGATAGGGTCAAAGGGCCTTTCATACATCCATGTCTTTGTGCCATCATTGCAATTATGGAACCATAATTCTTCAGAAACATAGACAACTCCCTCATATAGGCAACACTATTTGCCCATCTAATCCCATATTGTCTATTTCGACTCGCAGAATTTTGTTTGTTTTGATAACCTGCAAACTGCTTTTTTTTTTTTTTTTTTTTTTACAACTGGTGATACTAGAGGGAATAACTAGATCTTCAGAGTGCTTCTGTGAGTAGGCTTTGGAGACTACAGCAGGAGAGGGAATCATTCCCCTCTGCTTTGTTAGCAGAAGCAATTATGGTCTGGTCAACATAGCAACTTAATAGGATTAATTGACATTAATTGGCAAAAGCTTAAGAATATATATAAGATGATTTACACCCATGAAAGTAAAATGTGAATATCACAATTATGTTTTTGCAAACATACAGGTACAAACAGCATAGAGCTAAGATTAGCAGAGTCTCCTGCCAAGTGCTATTTTGGTGGCAATCACAGGTTTGTTGCTGCATAATGTGAGAAATGGTTCACTGTCAAAAATGGAACAAATTAGCTACTACTTTTATTTATTTGTTTGTTTATTGGATTTTTATCCTTCATCATTAGCCAGAGGGTTATTGTCCCCCTCTAAGGTAGTCTACTTGGAAAACATGTCGGATGCAGTTGTCTTCTGTGATCTGTAGAACTTTCCTGATGCTGATTGACCAGTCTGTCCATCTATCCAAATTAATCTTCATGAAAAAAGCAATAGCTCTGTATAATCAAAGGTACAAGACAGAAAGTAAGTTGTTCCATTTCATGTTGCAACCTCCTTTAAGATGAACCACCACTGAACATCCACTTTAGCAGCAAATCACCATGAGGAATTCCCATGGAACTGTGTCCCTCTGCTAGGTAAGATTTAGCACCACTTTGAAAATGTATACATGAATTGAAGCTGTAATGCCCTGAAAATAATATTCTCATATTTTATAGGGATCCTTCAATTTACTCCACTAAAGGATTCATCTTATTTAATTAATCTATGAGTTCCCTCAAATGGATTTGTCATGTATGACTTAATTTCTGAATTTCAAAAATTAAAAGAATAAATAGAATATTAATGTTGAAAGAAGTGCTAGCAGGGGAAGGAAGGGTGTTATTAGATTTTGCTCTTGGGATAACTCTGAACAAAAGGCTTTTCCAAAATCATAAGTGAATAGAAACGTTTCTTCAAAATGGGTCTGGCTCAAACATTAGGAGAGCTAATTAATAGCAAGCACATTTATATAACCAGACTTCAGGTTATGAATTCAATACTAGAATCAATTTTCTTAATATGGTCTAGATAATATATCACATTTTAAAATGTTTTCTTTATTGAAAATTAGAGAAATAAAAACAAACATTTGGAAACATACATTTAATAGTATCTATGTTCCTTTCCCCTCTTACCCCTAGATCAAGTTACATAAAATAAAGTATCATTATCAATTAATTTCTCAAAACTAGTTGATAATGCCACACCAAATCAGATCTGAATACTGTTGTATGAAAGTCATATATGCAAATACAATGCAACAATAACTCTAACTTTGGCACATGGCAGCATTACTTTTCTTGAAGTAATACTCTGTTTCTACACATACATATAATACAATACAAACATAGCTATCATATGTAATGCTATATTTGGACACCTTCTTCCAAAAATCCATAGAATCATAGAATATTAGAGTAAGAAGGGGCCATAAGGTCATTGGTTCCAACCCAGTGCTGTTTAGGTCACTAGTTTACAGCATTCCACTCACCATCATGCTGAGCGTTCTTGACCTTTAAGGTTATATTTTTCAGATATAGTATAAAGTATTCTGAACAGTGACATCCAGGAATCTTTTCATCCAAGTTTTAAGACAGTATGATTTTTATAAGTTCTTATCAATAAATAATCAAAACACTATCTGAACTGACCAAACTCCATAGGTGAAACTATTTCCAGCATGGAAAAAACCAGGTTGTACACACATTTATTAAAAATGTTTTAATAAATAAATAAATAAATAAATAAATAAATACAATGTCACATAGCACTTAAAATTTAGGACTCCATAAGAAATAGAAGTGGCAACTCTAATTCAGCAAAACAAATATATCTGAACACACAGGGATCGAAACTTAGTCTCTTAAGAACAAATGGTGCAAAACCCTCTGGCTAGATGCTCAAACCTATTTCAAATTTAGATTTCTACTATCTCATGCTCCCTCTATCTCATTAATAAAGTATTTAACACATTTTAACAAGTTGTTCACACAGTGAACTTACTTGCATCCCTACTTTTGTTGTTATGTTTGTCCATACCTAAGTTTCAGTCCTAAAAGAGAGGTTCACTGGACTATTATTGATACCCAGTCATAAAGCTTCCCATTGAATAAATAGGAGAGACAACTTAAAAATGTTCAGATTCTGTATCGTATAGGATTTTTGTAAACAATGCAAAACACCGAATACTTAATTGAACTATATGAAACACTGGCCATTCATTCAAGTCAACTGAATTCAGTGAATGTGTTCTTTTCAGTTCCAGTGATTGTCTAGATTTTTAAACAAGTGCAAAGAAAAAGGGAATAGTAACACAGCATACTTTAATATAAGGCCGTTCAAGTAGTCTGATAAGATAGGAGCTCTAATTGTAGACTTGGAGAGATAAAAGATAATAATCATTGCTGCAATTAATTAAATGAAGTATCTTGGGCAAAGATCTTAAATCTTATGTAAGTAAAACATCTAGTACACTTCTGTTCATACAATGGGGAAGAACAAAAAAACATGGGAGAGGCTCTAGCAATGCTAAAATTATACATTGGGGAAGAAGAGTAGAAGAAATGCAGTGTTCATTTAACATTTACTGAAGAAGTAAGAAGGATGAATGTTGTGAAGCAGACAAAGACAGATAAAATTCAGTCTGTCTTGGGAACAAACAAACACAGATGAAATCAGTCTGTATAACAGATTAAAATGTGATGTGAGCACTAGGAACATTGGCGAAATCCACAAATGAGCTCAGATCTCTATGAATTTGAGCTACAGATTCTAGAGGAGCTTGCTTTTCCATCCAACCATTAAAAAAAATGGGTTGAGGGCATTTGTGCAAATTTGCACCTGTGCACATGCACATTAGCACAAGTGCAACAAAAGTATTACATGTTTGTCAGTAAGCACACAGCACAATAAAGACATCTAACGAACTATGAAACTCAGACAAAATTGTTTTAACAAAAACTGTGCATCCCTACTGAGCTCTTACTATACTGGCTTTAAAAATGCAATAATAAGGGCAGTATAAATGAAGTATGCCAATACCAACTTAAGATACACATCATTATAAAATATAAGACTTCAGTAGTTGAAATATGCCCCAATGAAAAACTACTCAATACACTCTTCTAAATACAAGTATGCATGTATGTATCTTCTAAGGAGTACTCAAGTGTTCTATCTGTATTGTTGGCTCACCAGGATGTATGTAAAATCTGTCTGAACCTGAACAAAAGAGTACCTGGACTGACATCCTGTTTCTCATAGTTGCCAGCCAGATAACTATGGCAAGCACATCAGAAGGAAGATCAGTTTTCCTGCTGTTGTTCCTGAAAAACTGGTATTTACACAGTGTAAATTATTAATCAGTCAAATGCATCATCAATATTTCCCCAAATATTCATTAAACTGTTATGAAAAAACATGACATGTATATCATCTATTTCTTTATGCCTAACCAAAATGAACAATTTTCCATCTTTATTGCATACTAGAAGAACGCCTATTGGTTTAGTGGGCAGGGTTTATGTCAAAGGAGTTTTTGACATAAAATCTAGCAGCTATGCCTGTGAAATCAACCTGATGCTTGGAATAAAGATGAGATAGCATTCTATTTATAGCGGTCTATATACATTTTCCAATAGGAGATCTGTGGAAAATGGGGCACTGAGACAGCCTCTATTTGCATATTCCCTCAATCTGTATATCCACTCACAGTTTCCATTATTTGGTATGTTCTTAATGATGCTAGAGTGTGATGGGGATCCTAGCAATAAAGTATGAGCTCATACCTGGAATATGGATGGTCTTCCTTGATTGCTGGATCATGTGACCATTGGTCTACTGGAAAGCACTGTAGTTTGAATTCATGGCAGAATGCTAAATATACCATGCACCTGGATCACAGTGGAGAAGGTTACACAAAATTATTTCAAGTGGCTACCACATGCCCTTGCCAGGATAGTTTTGCACGATATCTGAACCTAGGATTGTGGTTTCCACAGACCAAGAATTCTTCTGCAGAGTCCCCTTGCCAGTGCAGTAATGCAGGGGCCACGCCAGCCATCCAGCCTCTGCCCACTTTTATACCAATCTACCTCGCAACAGACTTGTTACCACCAGCCCTACTCCTACTGGCTGCTCTCTACTCCCATCTCCCTCAGTTTTTTCCACTTTTCTCTAGATTCCTACCTCTTGTTATTTTCCACCAACAGAGAAGCTTATTGTGCTGTCGATAACAGCACTTTTGGAGTTGGCCTCACTAGGCACTCAAATCTGCCTGTTGTCATTCTCACAGATGCCACTTTCTAAGTTGCCCTGCCTTTTCCTTAACTAATAGCCATTGATAGACTTTCATTGTTCTTATATTCTATCAAGTTATCTCCAACTTGTAGCAAGCCTATACATGAATGCCCTCCAAACTGCCCTTGCTCAGGTGTCATAAATTCAAGGCTGTGGCTTCCATTATAGGGTCAATCTATCTCATATTGGGCATTTCATTTCTTCTTCTGTCTTCAAATTCCATACCATGATTGTCATCCCCAGTGAGTGTTGCCTCCTCATGATTTGCACAGGCTATGACAGCTTTCATTTTGTCATTTTTGCTTATAGGGAAAGTTATGCATTGACTTAATCTAGGACTCACTTATTTCTATTTCTGCTCTTCTATGGCATTCACACAAATCTCCTCTAGCACCATATTGCAAACACATTAATTTCTTCCTTACTTTACTGTCCAGCTTTCATATAGCAATTGGAATGCCATAATGTGGATGATCTCCAGTGAAACATCCTTAGACTTCATTATCTTTTCCAGATCCATCAAGGCTGTCTTTTCAAATCTCAGTCCTCTTTGTCCTTCTTGGTTGCAGTCTCCCTTTGAATAGACCATTGTTTTGATTTCCATATTTGTCGGCATATGTTAGGATCTGAACCAATTCATAACCTGAAATTTGGCATATTGTATTGATACCCCACCCACTCCAGCTGCTTTGTTCCTTCCAAGTTCTTTCAGGGAAAATTTCAAAAGTTTCCACTATACCACACTGTCTCTCAGTTAATTTGGTGTCTCCATTTTGATCATTCTACCTTGCATAACTCTGCTAGGAGACAGCCTATTGAAAGACTCTGACCTCTCAGGGAGTCAGTTTCTCAGCTTCTCTCATATTGTCAACTGCCTCATAATGTTAAGTTGTAGGCCCAGAGTAATAGTTCATCCTCCATGAATTTCTCCAATTGCCTTCTAAAGCCATTCAAGTTGATGGCCATATTGTATTCATTCATTCATTCATTCATTCATTCATTCATTCATTCATTTATTCATCTATATTAATGTATGTATTATGTTAAGAATATGGTTTCATGGGCTCTCCCCACAGTATAACTTCACACTTTGAAAAAGCACTTTTATTTTTCAGTTTCATTGGATGATTTCTCGTTATTACACAACCTTGTTAACAAGAAAGAAATGTACTTGTAGGCTTTTTGTTGTAACCAAAAGAGGGAGTGGGCGAGGGAACAGAGGAGAAAGGGATTAAATAGCTTTTTTTAATTCATAGGAATAGGATTATATCCAACTGTGTCATCCACAATTGACCAATGATAATAAAAAGAGAATGCATTGTGTACACTCTTACCTAGCAATGCATTAAGACAGCAGCAGCACCAATGTAAGAACACCATGCTGTATTAGACCAAGCTCATTCTTTCCTGATGGAGTTCAGACAGAAGTTGAAATTCCCACCCCACACACCAAGACTGGGTACACTTTGAAAAGTGTGCATAGGCTGTCCTTCATTCCAGCTCACCAGCTTGTACATAACAGCTAGTCTCTCCCCTTAAACGAAAGTTCAGCTGTGGATATCTGATTATTTTTAAAATTGAAAATATTGTGTCAAATGATTGTGATCAGCTTCAAAAAATGAACCAACTGCCACCATTATTTTATTTTGGTTTATATTTGAAGTCCAGTATGTTATTCACAATTATTTCTGGAACAGGTGTAACGGTAGCAGAAGTACACCATACCTCCTAACTGCATGTGATTTTAAGTATTCAGTGAACACAGGTAAAATCAAATATTACTTGAACTATGTATCTAAAAGATATGATTTAAAATAGTCTAGAATAGGCAACAGGGACACCAGCCTGATCTCAAAAGCCCCTCTACCACCATACGAGGGTCCTGATAAGGATAGGCTCCTGATGCTACTCTGGAGTTAAATTTAAAAATCTGCAGGAGACAACATTGAGGTAATGTATTTCTGTTAAACAAGAAGAGTAGCCTTAAATGCTATTGTGGAAAATTATTGATACATGGCTCACTTGGACTTGGACAAACACTGGAAATGGTTTAAGAACACAGTTTATGCAACTTTGCATAAAAAGACCCTATATTTTTATTATGCCCCAGCCAATTCTGCTGTAGATTCCCCTCTCCCTTCCCCCTTCCAAACATGCATAGGATTCAAAATGATCATAATATATGATCTACATTATAGCAAATGCAAGACGCAGAGATATTACTTAGGAGATACTGATCTATATTGCTAACCAGTATTTCATATGAAAGAAAAATATCCAATCAATTAGTCTTTGTTACTGTTGAGTCTTGCCTCAATGCCTGTATATTTTTCTCACATAAAACAAAACCAGTCAGGTTCAGCACATGCCATATTGTACTGCAAACAGCTGCAGCTTGCCATTTTGCAAGTGTTATTATACTTTTATTTGATTAACATCAGGATTGCTTCTGATGCAGGCAGGTTAACACATTTCTGGCAAATACCATTAGATTCAGCTGAGTGATCATGTTGGGAATGGAAAAGTAGGGAGAAATGCTTCACAGTGAATTATGAATGGTACTGCTGCAATTGTATCAAGTTCCTTCAGTTTTCTATTCACATGTACATTGACATGATCATATGATTGTGAAAACCAACTGCTGTTGAAATGGTCTTGCTACATTTCAAGTTAACTTCCCCCACCCCACAGTCCAGGTGTTGCATTGAAACCATGATCAGTGAAAGCAAATCAGCATTATTTAGCTGATTGTTGTGGTATGGAAAACTTCATGAAGATTTCTGTGGTTCCATATATCAGTTTTTCTTTTCATACTGTTGAACAAAAAATGGGTTCTGAAACTGTATTCATTGCCTTTTTGCTGGTGTTAGTTTCCCAGATGTAATCATTGCCAGGTCTCTTGGTGGATTTGAGGAATGGTTTGAAGATGGTGACTTCTCTTTTGTCCAGTTGTGTTCTAGCTGCATGTAAACATCTCCTAATGCATTGGGTAACTTTTTCAGTATATTGGCCAACTCTGAGTTTTTTGTAGGGAAGTTTTCATTTTGAACAAGACTTGGTCAACCTCCAACCTCCAAGACAAGGAAGTCACCACTGGAGTTCAATTCTGATGCAGGTTGGGTGAGGTCAAAGTTTCTGAGGCAGAAATGTTAACAACAGGCAGACAAGAAGTTCCAGACCAAACAAAAAAGAGGGACCATGCAAGGTGCACTTCAGGGTAATAATGAGACTGTGGAACTAAGTCTGAATCAGCAGCTTTACTGAAATTTGTCTTCTTTCTCTTCCTCTTTTTTCTCTTTCCCATCTTCCTTTCCACTCTGTGCCTAGCTAAATAAAGGACCATATGACATTAACCTGAAAGCTTCATGCAGACCTAGGGCTGCAATTTTCCTATCATTACCAAATGATTAAGCAAAACAAAAAATGTTGTAAGTATCCAGTGGCATCTTTCTAATGAAACCAAATCTGGATATGATTTCTGGAGCCCTCACCGCTCAAGAGACTGGGGTGAAAAGTTTGTAATGATATTTACAACATCCAGCTACCAGATTTCACAAGCATTTTCCTTCTTATTTCTGGTGCTGATACAGTGAATTTGACCTATGTAGTTTCACCATCAGCATTCACCTTTCTGTATATTAGAAAGCACAAATCTCATCACATATTTGATTTGTATTTTTAATAATTCAACTATTGATATAGATCCTACCAAGGACAAAACACTTCAGATCTCCACTTCTTTTTCTTCTTTTTTACTTTATAGCCTTAAGGTACAAAAGATTTTCAAAAATGTTTTTTTAAAGGTTAGGACCCAGGTTTGTTAGAAAATACTGAATAGCATTAAGGCATTGAGCACATATTGAAATATAATCCTTTACATGGGTACTTTAAAATTGACATAAATGTTCTAAAAACTATGTTTTTAGGAACCTTTCTAATCTAAAAGCTGTTGTGCACATTTATTTTGAAACCAGACTATTTCTATTCATTACAAAACAAAACAGTTGTGACGTCTGTTTGTGACAATTTCTGGGGCAAACTTATCTTGTTCACTGAGGGCAGAAGGACCTGCCTTTGGGTTGTCTCTTTCCACCCATTTTAGTGCAATGTTTTGCAACTCACAAGGTGGTAGGAAAATCTGGTCTCTGTGCTTGCTCATGATGGCCACCATTTTGTTTCCCCAGCTCCAAAGAAAGTGCATTGTTCCAGGGCATTTCAGGTGTCTGATTTTCATTGTTCAAAGGGTTTTCATTTTCATTGTTCATTCAATACATTTTCATTGTTCAAAACATTATACATTGTTCTTTACATTGGAAGGAAAGCAAAGAGAAGCTACTAGTAATGGTCATGAAAGCCAGTGCCCCCTGCTGCTGGTGGTACTGGAAACAAACATAAAACAGTGGGCATGAACATGAGTGTCAAATAACATGGTTGCTTTTAATGTGTGCTAAAGTGAGTGAGATTTTGTTGCATGAAATAGGTCCCAACAAGGCTTTCACCATCAAAAAAAATGGTATCGCTAAATTGTATTTTTCTTTGTACTCTTTATCTATTGATTCATCTATTTATGCAATTGTTTTTACTTTACCTTTGAATATACATGTACCATATATAGCATCTCACAGTGCTATATATCACAGCATTGAAGTATAGCATTAGTAACAAAATCATCATGAAGTCAGGCATATGAAATAAATCTTCCACTAAAACTCAACTCATCAGTTGAAAGTCTGCCAAAATACAGGCCAGTGGAAGGCAGTCAGGGGGAGAGTATCTGAACCCCATGTGACAAGATAAGACAAAATACCAATGCATCCTCTGATAAAGTCACATCATGCATTTCAGCAACTATACTTCCATCATAGCTGGGATGCAAAGGTTGTCTTCCATATGCTCTTAATGACTGCACAGATCAGTATGGAAGAAGGTAGCTTCTCATGTATCTTGGGCACATACTATTCAGGGTCTGAATTCCAAGACTACACCTTGGATTGTGTCTGCAAACGAATGTGCAACTACTTCAAGAGTAGCAGGAAAGTTTAAAATGGTTCTGTTATGGCATCCAGTAACCTGCATGGTACAATATTTTTGACCAAATAAAAAGTTTTCAGAAATAACATTCTTTTTCATTTCTTTTTCTTTTTTTCATAGTTATTTATAGTTATAGAAATAATAATAAATACATAAAAAGTACTTCAAAAGTACTGCCATGCAGTGTTAATTATACTCATATGATTTAGATGTAATAAGATGAATCTCCTCAACCTGGTGCTCCCCAGTTTCAACTTCCAACTTCTGCTCCTTATCAACTTTAATAATGCACTGATGAGAATTCTGATCCAAATATCTGGGGGATGCTGGGTCAAAGGAAGCTGGATTAGACTTTCATAGAAAGAGATGCATCAGGGGCACAAGCCTAGGTCAAGTAAGTGCACCCCAGCCATACAATGTGATCAAGATGCAAATTCGTTATCTAGGAGCACAATAGATTGTGAAACTGTTTCTTCCAGGGGAGTGGTAGCTGCAAATAGTCTGGGTCTTATATGATACAGAATGCCTGCATCTTATTTCAACCAAGCCACACAGTATTATCTCACACCCAGTTTTTCCTGGTTCTGTGCAATTTGAGAACATAGCACCTTCCTTTATATTATTACATAAAAAGGAGAAAAAGCAAAAAAAAAAAAAAAGTATCTTCTATAGCCTGACATTTGTAAATTGAGGGAAAGTCTTAGCTTCTGTTTCAAGCCAACAGGGACATTCAGGATTACCAAGTGAAAACAGTCAGTTGATACCATATTGCTTTAGGTGACAAGTGGACAATCACAAGCTTAAATACTATAGTGTATTTTTAGAAGTGCTCTCCATTTTAAAAGCTATAAAAATTCTAGCCTTGTCTTTTCATTGATGCACTGGCATTCTACTTGCAAAGTTTATTGGTTTTTTTCCCTGTTGAAGGTAAGTCAAGCATGATGTACAAGGTCTTCTGTGCTGCATGATTATTCTTAACATGTGTATGACTCTGGCAGAAATCAGAAGTTTTCTGAATGGATTAAGCTACAAGTATTTTCATGTTAATGTTTACTGCATCCCAGTTCATTTATTAATGTATTAGTTGATTTATTTTATTTACTGAATGTTAACTAGGGCAGGGGTAGACTAATGGACACATCGCTCCACCCCACTTACATGTTCAAAGCGAAACAGGTGAAAAATGTTTATGCAAATACTATTAGGGACAATTTATAGAAAGAGAAAGAGAAAGATGACTGTCTCAGAAAACAACCACATCTTATGCATATAGTTTCAGATGTTTTTGTATGGTGTGAAGTAGGTATCATGCTTTGCAGCTGCTCCAAGTAGCTGTAAATGCATGTTCTCCTTCTGTAAAGTCTACCTGACCTCATAACCATTTAAGCAATTGAATCATGCAAGGAAAAAAAGTTTGCACTACTGCATACTAAACTGCAGAGCAAGAATCCATTAAGGAGTTCACCCCCAATGCAGACAAGCAAGATACATCCATCCATTTTCTGCTGTATCTGTATGTATTGAGGCCCACTTCACCCGCCTTGCCAATCCCATCAACTGCTTCCATTCCTATCAGCCTCTTTTGCATCCCTTATCTACTTCTGTATAGTCCTAGACCTAGACCTCTCATACTTCTTAGGAAGGCTCTTCTAAGACTTAACTGTCCTTCTGGAATGGCTGTTTTCCTAAACGTTCTTTAAGGTGGAATCATCTTAGTCTGACATGCTTTTAATTGTATGTATGGAAATTATACAAACGAATCAAAATTATTCCATTTTGCACACTGGTCTGGTTCTAATAGTACACTTCCAGTGTACTGAGTTCCCATATATAAATCTAAGCATAAGTGCTATATTCTGAAAACTTTAATGAAAACACATACATGCATTAACTGATCATAGAATAGAAGCAACTTAATTATCCTTGGAATATAGTCTGTCCAATGATACACAATTATTTCTTGATAACTACATGGATGGCCCTGAACATTTACCACATATTTTTCCAGAGTTTCTAACCAGCATCTCTTAAGTTGTAATCAAGAAGCAATCATGTACAGATGACCAAATTTATTTCCCTGCATTTATCACAGAGAGTATCCTGAATAACTGCAAGAAAATTACTAGGGAAAGAATCCTTTGACCTCTCCACCCCCACTCTGTGTGTGTGTGTGTGAGCGCGCGCACACACACATGCATGCACATCAGTATCACAGGAAGAATCCAAAGTGTACAAAACAGAACAGTGATCTCACAGTGGGGAGTTCTGCCATCTCTGGTTTAGGAGGCTGAATGGAAGCTCTTCTCCCAAAGGGAAATAGTATGACAGCTTTCCAAACAGAAGAAGTTGACTTTGTTGTCTGTAGGAAGCCTAGCAAAGTACACCTGACCATAGTGTTTACAGCAGACCCTGCTGTGAGCTTTGTTTCAGCACAGTAGGTAGATCCAGTTTGCAGCTATTTTTTGTCCTGCCATTCTACCCTGACAACAGGATTTGGGGTACCACTAGGTGGAAAGAAAGATCTGTCATATAACATGCAGAGTAATAATATTTGGTGGAATTTTAATGAATATGCTATTCATGTGGCAGTATATATGTTAACAATTATACTTTATGCACACACACACACACATACACTTCAACTGATTAATCCAAGAATAAACTACTGATAATGGGGGGGGGGGGGCAGAGAGAGAAAGAGAGACAGAGAGAGTGCAACCATTAAAAGATAAGAGTGGGATAAGAGAGTTAAATAAATCATGTTGTTTCATTTTTTTTAAAAAAACCCTGTTATATATTGCCCATTCAGTGTGATTTTGATTTTATTTGGATATGAGCATTAGGGAAAGTGTAAAACGAAACTGCCATAAACTAGTGATTTTGATGTGGCGGGGAATGTCTAGGAAGATCCCCAAGAGATTCATTTTATGCAACATCTTTATTAATAATCTGCAAGTGGGAGTGAAAAGCATGTTAATGAAATTTGTAGATGATAAATTAGAAGGCAAGGAGGGTGAAGAAATGATATAAATGGGGCCCAGTGAAATTGGAATAGTAGGCAGAAAATATCAAATTGAGATTCATCATGGGGAAATGCAAATAAATATATATGAGCAAAGCCATCTTAAGCAGACTATCGATCAGTCCAAGGTACAGTACAATAAAAATGAAAGACATCCAAGAAAAAGTAGTTGTTAATAAGTCATATGTCTACAATACATTGTGAACAAAATGTTCAGAACATATTGCATGGGTCCAATTTGAGCCATTGCATAGATGGACTTTTCTAAAACTTAAGTTGTCCCTTAGTGGGATGGAGTTTTTATGGAGCATAACCTGCTCTGAATTAATGTAAACTGTAAAACAGACTGATGAGAGCAGTTCACCTATTAAACAGAGCATTAAACAGTTTCCACATGGTGACATTCCTCTGGTTGACTGTAGAAGTTATTGCTTTTGAAAGCTGCTGTAATTTATTATGGAAAAAAACTTTTAAATCCTCTTGGAAGAATCATTATTGTCCAGCTGAAGCAATCTTTTGTGTTTCTGTTTCTAATCATATAGGGCAAGTCTTTCTATGAAGATTTACAATTTTAACTTACTCATGGTAGTCAGATTAAAACCACTGATGGTACAATGACTAATTTTAGAGGGCATAGCTAAGAGAAATAAAACAGTTGAAAAAATATGTTGGGCACAGATCTTCTGCATGCATGTATGCTTCCCATGTAGAAAAACTGAAAATACAGACCACAGAATTATGAGCTTTTTTAGGTTTTTTAGAGCCAGAACTTGAGAGAATTCCATTACCTTTAAGAATTCCACTAGGTGGTTTTTCTTATCACACAGCTGCAGGAAACCACAGCTAATAGGATGTTATCTTTCAGGCAATGACTAAAGCTACAAGATACATACTTTCTCGGTTAGAGTACAAAACTCTAATTTTGTTGTTTTATTTACCCTTCATGAAGAGACGAAGGATACATACAATGGTGGTTTTGCTTAGTGGAAAATGCTTCCACTCACATAAGTTGGGGCACCCAATTTTTGCCAATTCAACTTCTTGTTGTTCTTGTTTCTATTTTGCCCTATAGACAAAGCTTCCTGGGCAGTTTACAGTAACACATAAAATACAATAAAGTATGAGAAAAATATGTATTGTAGTAAATGCACCATAAAAATTAAAGTATAAAATTAAAAAATGTAAAAAGAAATTTTAAAAGCTACAATAGCAAGACAAATTAAGCAACAAGACCTTACATAACGCCTCAATATAATGTTATGTGCCATCAAGTTCTCTTTGACCTATGGTGGCATGACAGCCCCAGTCAGTTCTCCTAAGTTCAAGGCTGTGGCTTCCTTTACAGATTCAATCCATTTCAAATGGCCCTGAACCATATGCTGAAGCTGGTAGAAGGCATGGTGTACCATTGAGGCTACCAGGGACTCAAGTGGCAAAGTTAATCCAAGGAATATCTCCAGGCTACAAACGTTATGTTATAAAAGTAATTCAACCCCATTCAGAACAAGCTGAACATCCTATATTCAGTCAGAGAAACCACCCACTAACAGCATCTGCATTTTTGACATTGAGCTTTAGTTTGTTAGCCCTTATCTAGCCCATTTTTGTAGCCAGGCACTGGTTTAGCACATCTACAGCCTGAAGAGGAAAATGAGAGTAACTTTGTTTCACTACGTACTTCAGCTTTCTATTCTGCAGACCGTCTGGAACAGAGGTTGCAGTTTGATGTGATGTAATTAGTGTTATATTGTGAATCCATACAAGAACAAAAACTCATTTGATTTCTGGAATTGATGGAAATCAAGTGGCTCAACTTGTAGAAGAATTTTCCACTAAGGCAAAGCACAAAGTTACTACGTTAGAAGTTAATTCTGCCATGGTATATCAACAAGGTTCTAGCTTATTCCCATAATGATCATAGACTTTGAAATATCTCTCTTCCCTCCCCACAAAATTTTTAAAAAGCTGCAAAACAGATCCAGACATTTTCCTAGGTGCCCTCATTAGCCCTTGTTAAAGTCCTTCAGTGCTTTGAGATTGTTCTCATTGAGATTATTAAATTAATCTTTCACTTAGCTTCTGGTTATCCTTCAATTTGTTTGAAGATGGCTGCAATTAAACCTATTTCTTGAAAGCTGGATCTTTGAGGACCACTTTGAAGCTCAGAGCAGAGCGTCCATTTTTAGTAATACTGGAACTTGTTTTCTGCATGGCTGGAAATTGATGTGATTATGCAATGAGATGATTGAGTTCTGTGTAGAAACCTCCCCTTTACTGTATCAAAATATGTAGAAAGAAAAGGGAAGACTTCAAAGAAAATGGATGAAATGAAAACAAATGAATTTTAAGCAAAATTAGGTAACCCTGGATTGAACTGCTACTTGAGCACCATGCCCAGAAAATGAATGTTTGTGGCTAGTAGATAATCAATGTGCAAGGAGGTTTCTCCAGGAGTAGTTGTTCCCTTCCCTCCATCAGGTGGTGTGACTACTACCTCTCTGAAGCAATAATCACCACCTTTACCCAGCTGATCCCTACATTTTTGAGATGTTTTGAGCTAAGCGAACTGGTGGTGGTCTGAACTTCTCCAAAGCATCTTATCCACATCTTCAGCCTGCAGCAATTTGAACAAACCTATGTTATTAAAAATATTAGACAGTCATTTATTAAATACAAACTGTGTTCTATGATACCACTATCTTCTGTTGTCTGGATTGGTGTTTCTGTCTCTCAAATATACAAAAAACTCGAAAGTGTCTCTCTTACTTGATGTCGGAGCACTGCTCTGTAATGTACGTTTCACAAAAGAAAATGCAACCTTTGCAAGATGCAAGACAGAACCAATTTATATGAGAGTCATAGATACTCACATAGACACACAAAGAATGCTGGCTTATACTTCTGAATTACATTCTTAGGACAAAATCTTTTGAGCTGTAGGCATTCATTATTTTTTCTTTTCTTACAAAATACAGTACCACAGAAAACCTGAACTGCCTCTTCAGCTATTATTCAAATGACAAGTTTTAGCATCTTTTGTAAAGTTTATTATCCATGCTCGGAATGAATTTAAAAGTGCATGTGCGTGAGTGCGTTCATGTGCGTGCGTGCTTCTTTCTCACTAAAGACTGGTGATGTCTTCGGAAGTCTTCCTTCTGACAAAATATCATTTTCTTTTCCCTTCTTCTGCTTATATTCAAACTATTATGTCTTCAGCAGGTAGATCTAGATAGCCCATTGCTTTATCACAATATTCACTAAATGGGGTGGATTCTGATCCAATTTGTTTGGTCCCATTTATTTATTTATTTGTGAATATTACATTTTCCAGCTATATTGATGTCAGGAGAGGCATTCTGTCTAGTATTGCAGACTGAAGCCTAATAAAGCTTTATAGGCTAAAAACAGCACCTTGAATTGGACTGAGATGCATATAAGGAAGCCAGTGCAAATGGACCAGAACTGGAGTTATAGGGCCAGAATTTCTGGTCCCAGGCATTAAGTCTGGCTGCTACATTTTGCACAAGCTGGTTTTTGAACAGTCTTTTAAAAAAAATTAACTAACTTAATGAGACTGAAGCATACCATATCATACCATGCCATACCAAAATGTATAAATAACAATAAATATTGAAAGGGAGAAAAGGCTTACAATACAAATAAATTGAATCATATAAATCAATCAAAACAATTAATAATTGATTTATTTAATACTAAACACAGTTTTTGGATGGGGAAGGGGTCTTCCTGAGAGAGAGAAAGCACAGAAGAGGAAGAAAAGGAGAAGAAGGGACTTCATAAATATGACTAAATAATTATCATGTAGCTGAAGGTCCTGGTGTTGGGATGCACCCCTAACTGTCCGTAAGTGCAGTCCTTCATAGAGTTCATTGCAGTAATCTAATACAGATATTACTGAAACATAGATTATTGAATCCAAGCTATCCTATTCAGATAGAGCCATAGCTGGGCCACAAGTCAAACATGGTGGATAGCAATCTGTGCCATTGAAGCCACCTGAATCTAAAGTGACATAGCTGACTCAAGTGAGGAACCTGCTTCTCAAGCGAAGTGCAACTGCATCCAGAAGAGGATGAACGTTCTCCATCTGGTCACTAACAGCCTCTTCAGTCTTATATAAATTGAGCTTTAGTTTGCCAGCTTTAACCAGTGTGCAATTCAATCAAATGATTGTGCACCCTCTTCCATATGCCTTATCTTCCTTATTATTAATTATGAAGCAGTGGAAATCAACCTTCTGTCTCCAACCTTCCTGCACAAGTTGGGGACTTAGACTGATTTGAGGAGACAGGTAAAATTTTCATTCATTCATTCATTCATTCATTCATTCATTCATTCATTCATTGTTGACACATAAAGCTTTGTAGCTGGTACAAGTCACTAAAAAATTCTAGTATCCTTTCTAGATTCTGGGTCTGAAATGTTGGATGGAGAACTCATTGGAACCTCTATGTCCATTTCAAGCTCTCTAAAATTTCTCATTCTCCAATCTTTAATGGGGCATCTTTTCTCTATCTGACCTATTCATATTACATATACATGACTGATTTTAAGAAAATCCTAGGCTATAAGGTCTTTATTCTTTTTTAGTGAGATTTAGATCAAGTGTACATTATACTTAAGGTTAATGGAAGAGAATTAGGGTGAAGTAACTGAAATCATGTCAACCAAATATAACTAATTATTTACTTGTATTTAGACTAAAATTCTAAATCTAAATTCTAATTTTAATCTAAAATTCACCTTGTGTGAAACCATATGTGGGATGTAGGGATGTAAGATGATGTTGAGAGAATTCAGTGGAATTTTCTGGTTCAGTCTTGACAGATGTTTTCCATTTCTCCCAATGGTGTCAACTCAGTCTGTAACAACCCAATCCAGTACACAGATACTTTTCTGTTTTTTTAATGGATGCAATTTTTGTAAACTGGATTTTGTGTATGTTCAGCCCCTAAATAGGATCATTTAAAAAAAATTCTCCCAGTTCTTCACAAATGATTACAAGTACAGATTTAATGGCTGAGATGTACAGCTTTGTTTTGTTAACTTCTCTTTATGTTTTAATTGTCAAGAGAAGGACCAAAGTTAAATAAGTAGTGTGCAAGAATTTAACAAGAAGGAACTGATGATCGGTTAATTGGGGCAATGTTGGAATGGGAACACAGAGAAGAAACCCACCTGTGCAATTCAGCAGCCCATCCCCACCCCCAAAAAGTATCAACATGCAAAATGAGTGAATGCATAACAGGGAGGGGATAGTATCTTCTACTTGGCAATGTAACCCTTTACCTAGTAAATGTTGGACTGACAATTGTTGGTGTCCCCTTTTCTTTCAACACTTCTCTGATTTCCATGAAGACCAAGTTGAGAGTTATTGGTACTCCTCCCCCTTTCTGTGGCTCCTTCTGGGAGTAGTTACTTTTTTGCCTAAATTTCCATTGTATTAACTACCCAGCTGTTGAAGTTGTGCGAAATTAGAGGCTGGAAAGTAAATGAGCAGAAATTTGCATGAATTTAGAAACTGGTAAGTAAATGGAGGGGAGATCTGGAAAAATTAAAGGCTAGATAACCTTTATAAAAGATTATGTGTGGTCATATTTGTACAAATTCCATGATCCACAAGCAAAAAACCAAAACAAAATAAAAACAAAATCAACTGGACAAATGGTGTAATATATGCAAAGTATTTCTAGAATCAGATACATTTTCTTCTACAGTGTACTGCTATTCAGAGGAAGAGAAACACTGAGGGATTCCATGGGATTCAAATGGATTAGAATCCTGAGCATTGCATTTTTAAAATATAGTGTCACAAGAAATTGAATAAAGATTCTTGCATCCTACAAAATATTAGTGTTCAAAAGATAGTTGGAAATTTTGGTTCCTTAATATTTCTGGGGATATGCAATCTGCTGATCATCCTTCCCTAAGTCTATCTGGCAAAGTTTTCCAAATATTAATGATGCTTTGTTTTGCTCATAATAATTGCTACTGTGCACATGGAAAGAAGAATATTACTGCTTTTCCATTTATAAAAAAGGTTTTGGAATTTAAACCATCATTCTTAATTAGTATTACAATAACTGATCCCACTTAACTGTCATTTCTATGGCAACACACTTCTTGTTCTTTCATTCATAAATTATAGATATTGTTTAAAACCCTCTTTGGTAAATCAAGATTCCTCCAAATACTGCTTCATCTGTATTCTGGTTTGTATGCCAATAGGCTTTTTGACTGCTGAATTGCATCCTGAAAATGCATCTTTCTATCAAAAGATTTAGGCTCCTTTACACACTAATCACTTTAGCTAATAGTGGTGCTACCAATATATAAAGGTGGTTTGACAGTATAAGGGCAGAAACATTTGCAACATATTGGATATGCATTATTAAATGAATGGGATATGATGACTTGCTTCCAGAGATGATTAAGGAGGATGGCATATTTTACTTGCAAATATGACACAGTTGGCAAGTTAACTTGATAAGGCTTCATTGTAACTGAAGTGCCATGCTAGCATGGTATATTTGTTTAAAATTTGAATTCATGGACTGTGTGATGCCCAGAAATATGTGATGAAATGAACTAGGTGATTGAATGTATCTGGATGATAACAAGTGGCATCTTCACCTCCTACCCCATTTCAGTAATACATACTCAATGAAAAAAATAATGTAATATAATAATATAATATAAGCATCCACCTACCAGACTGCTGATACTGGTGTGTTACAACAATGGGCTGTGTACAAATGGATGAGCCTGACAATATTGTTTTTTCCCACATTCAAATTTTGTTGACTTTCTTTCCTTATTGTTCATAAAGAAATGTGTAGGTTTTGATAAGTTCTTATCAAAGCATGAATGGAACATAAGACTCATCCATCTTCACTGGCTAAGTTCCATAGGCACAGATATTCTCGGAATGGGAAGTACCTTTGTATCCGTTTGCCGTGAAGCTGCTAAAAATGTAGAGTCTGTAGGGAAGGGAGAATAAAAAGTAGTTGGCAATCCTACTTTAGCCACACAAAGTTGATGACATATGCAAATTTTGTGCATACATAGTACTAGATGAATCCTCAAAATTGTTTTAGAATTAGAAAATAACTTGAAATTAAACTGATTTAAAAATCTAAGCCTTCCCAACATCTCCACAGCCATAACTGCTGTACCTTTTGCCTTGAGCTGTGTACATGTCTGTGATCTTTAATATTTCTGCAAGATGAACATCTGATGAAACTGTGTAACTCTTGATGGTCTTCTGCATCTTTTTCTTCATTGGTTTTGCATTTTGGAATGTATGCCTAATAAGTCATTACATTAACTAGGATGTGTGGCACCTTTCCAATTATGCCAGCATATACTTCTCTATTCTTATATGCTGCTATGTGTTTCAGATATTTATCTGTAAAAGCAGATGGATAAATCTATCGATAAATTTAATAATAAATTCTATTATTATTTTTCCAGCCTAAACTGAATCAATGTTTTGCATCAGCTATGCATTATTACCCACAATTGGCTCAATTGTTCATCATTTTCTCCATTCAGCAGCACTGTCATTTGACCTGTCACATGTGCAGTTGCCTTAATTGTAGAGGACCATGTAAATCTATTGCTTCTTTTCCATCAGTGGCTCCAGTCTCAAGGCTGTTACCTGTTTAAGACACTTATAAACAGTCAATATTCTGTTTTCATGTCAGGAATGAGAATCAGCCAAAATGTAAGCATCCCTGGCATGAATATTCACACTTACAGCTCTTTTTCCACACGCTCTGTTTGAGATGGAAAGCCAGCTGTATCACCCATAGACTTTGATGACTGACATTTACTCCTATGGAGTCTAGTGTATTGCAGCAGTTAAACCTGGCAGCTCAAATCTCCACTAAATCATTCACGGAGAGAGCAAATCTATGGCCCCTAGACAGCATCTGAGGGGTACCAAGACAGCTCAGACTTCCAGAGACAACATTCAGACCCTAGATGTAGGAATTCAAGTTTTGCACCCCCTCTCTCAACTCTTCATAATCTGCAAGAACCGTTGTAGATCATCAAAGCAGGTGAAAAGGGGCATTTTGGGAGAGGGGAATTTGAGGAGACTAGAGAGGCCAGTCTATGAGCTACCGCATACCACTCCAGCCTTCTTCTCATCTTTCTTGAGATGCTTCAGCTAGATGGGCAAAAAGTCCAGTCTAGCAGGATAATAAAGATGTAGGAGACAAATGATGCACAGATTGTTGCCCCTGGCATTTAATAACCCCAAGACACTCAGAATCAAATAACGATCAGTTTTAAAGCCCGTAGGCTTAGTGTCATCATTACAGGGTTACACTAGATTTTACTTACTTACAGGGTAGTTGGGAAGATACAGTGGACCTGAAAGAATCAGATATGTTGTACTGAATATATCACACTTAGGATATAACAAATAGGTAAATAAAGTAAGGTAGAAGCAAAGAGATAACTCTGACAGAGTTGCATTTCTCCTCCTTCCTTCCTTCCTTCCTTCCTTCCTTCCTTCCTTCCTTCCTTCCAGAATGATTTGTTCTGTGGAGGCACAATCAAGTACATAGCAGAGAACATCAAAATCCAGGTACATTAAGCCCCTGAGATGATGCATTCAAGCCCAATATGTCAACATATTTTTAACAGAATCTTCAGCAAAATATTTATTTCATCCTGAACAGTTTTGATGGATATGTTTCACATAATAAAGCAAATCTTCCAAGATATAAGCAGTTTGTAATACAAAATGTCAGCCCTACAATGTTGAGATGTCAAATACATAGAGAGTAATCTTGGCTTTAAATTAATTTCTAGATTAATTTCTTTCAAATGATGTGCAAAATAAATATTAAATAGAATGTAATGAAAAAATGAAAAAGGGATGGTCATTTGCCAATAATATCTACATTTCAATCTGCATAAACTAATGTGCCATTTGAAGAATCAGTGTACTCCGTGATGTAGCACAAGTAACTGTTCATGTATAAGAATTTCATATCACTTGAGTTAGGTAGCTTGCAATTATGCTAAAAATGATAGTTTCTTAACCATGTTGGGATGCCCATGGGCACTGTGTTGTGCAGATCAAAGCTGTTTGTGTGTTTCCCCTGTATTAGCAGACTATTTGAAGTGGGAGGGAAGAATGAGAAAGCAAAAAAGAGGAGAGAGTAGCAGTTTCAGACTGTCCCATCTTCAAAACCCTGGGCAGTAAAGAGAGTTAATACACCTTCTGTGTGATCTTTCACAAACATCAACAAATCCACAGCAACAGGGGCTAAAGGATAATGGCAGCTGTGCTTTATATCAAAGTGACAAACAGCAATATACATTTGGGTCAAGGCCCATATCAATGGCAGTATGATGAAGTTTTAAAAAGAACAGCAGGCACCTTAGATTAAATTCAAAAGGAGTGTGGAACAAAAACACTCTCAAAGAACAGGGTTTATTTCCTATCTGATTTATTTATTTTTCTTTTTTGGGGTCATGGGCTAAATCCTAAGTGATTTATGAAGACACTGCTCAGGGAATGTGTGCTACCATGAACGAATATGGTTCCAAATGCAGCCTTAAAATTGGAAGCAGAAGCAACGGCAAATCAGCAATTGTTTATGCCAATAACTAAGCCATTTGTGGCATGGTCTCCCAAATTTCCTTCCCTGATGTTACTCTTTAGGGAAAGAGCAAATAACCAACATCTACAGGACACAGCAGTTGTAGTAATTTTGTAACTCATAGATCTTTGTCATTGGAAAGTTGAGATAATGCTAAGCTAGGATGTGCAGACAGCAATATAGATATAGATATATATTATAGTGCTGATATACAGCAAGACTCCAGACAAATGTGATTTGTGTTGGGAATATTGGCAGGAAAGGATGTTGAGAAGACTGTGAATGCCAATGGTACTGAATAGAAAGATTTATTTATTCCCATGCAGGGTTCCTTGGGAAACAAAAAATGATTTGCCAGTCAGCCCAGCCTAACATTGTGCTGGCCTGGGTACCTCTTTGATTAATAGATTTATTCTTACTTACCTGTCCCCCTCCTTTTTTAACATGTAAAACTGTTAGCTTGTCTATATCATTCAGATTCTATTGCTTTATCTCCTGAGAACTGGCTTAAACAATGGGCACATCTGCTGGGGAGCTGACACTGTAACAGAAGTATGATCTGAAAGGGTCAAATACCTCTTTCAGACAGGTGGTTGCTGATTAGGGTGTCTCCATGGCATCAAAGAAACATTTCAATCAAAAAGAAAATGCTAATTTAAGCACCTGAACAAGCTTTAAGTTCTACCTCAATATTCTCTGGGGTGTCACTTTTAACATCTGAGCATCTTGGCTGTTTAGTGTAATGCAAGTGCCCTGCTTTTTATCAGTCCAATCTATGTGATCACAAACTCTTCTCCATCAGAAATTTGGTTCATCTTGTTCATCCAGTCATAAGCTTAATTCATTCTGAATATTGGCAGGTAGAATAAGTTTGCCTGAAAATGCACACACATTTTTGTGCTCATTTCTCATAATGCATGTATCCATGTATGTATTTCTGCCCCATATGCATGCTTTTTGAAAGCAGTTTTCCTGATACAGGAATCTTTGTTTGCATTTGTGACTGGGGAACTCCATTGTAAAAGTGAGAATTTCAAATAATAATGTTTAAGATCACTTAATTTTTTCAGAGTGTGAATCGATTAAGTTCTCATTAAAATGCAAATTAAACACATTTCTCCCTTATCACTGTTCTTGATAAATCTGTGTAGTATCAGTTGCTTCACCTAATAAAATAATTGTTATTAGTATTTTTTGGTTACTGAAATCCAACACATACAGTCATCTACAGCATGGTAATATTGGTCTGAACTGGTGCATTGCCAGTTTGAGATAACCAATCTATCTGGCTGTCCTCTATGAACTGGTAGATCATACGGAGACTTATTGGATTTAGTTTAGCTCCACTGAAATCAGTGAAACTATTTTGTTGTTGTTGTTAGTCGTGAAGTTGTGTCAGACCCATCGCAACCCCATGGACAACATTCCTCCAGGTCTTCCTGTCCTCCACCATCCCCCAGAATCCACTTAAGTTCATGCTGACTGCTTCAGTGACTCCATCTAGCCACCTCATTCTCTGCTGTCCCCTTCTTCTTTTGCCATCAATTGTTCCCAGCATTAGGCTCTTCTCCAGGGAGTCCTTCCTTCTCATTAGGTGGCCAAAGTATTCAAGTTTCATCTTCAGGATCTGGCCTTCTAAAAAGCAGACAGGGTTGATCTGACTGGTTTGATAGCCTTGCTGTCCAAGGAACTTGCAGGAGTCTCCACCAGCACCACAATTCAAAGGCCTCAATTCTTCGGCACTCAGTCTTCCCTATTGTCCAACTTTCACAGCCATACATTGCAACTGGGAAACCCATAGCTTGACTATACAACTTTTGTCAGCAGGGTGATGTCTCTGCTTTTTAGTATGCTATCTAGATTTGCCATAGCTTTCCTCCCCAGGAGCAAGTGTCTTTTAATTTCTTGGCTGCAGTCCCCATCTGCGGTGATCTTGGAGCTCAGAAAAATAAAATCTGTCACTACCTCTATTTCTTCCCCATCTATTTGCCAGGAAGTGAGAGGACCAGATGCCATGATCTTAATTTTCTTAATGTTGAGTTTCAAGCCAACTTTTGTGCCCTCCTCTTTACTCCACTCGCATCAAGAGGCTCTTTAGTTCCTCTTCACTTTCTGCCATTAGAGTGGTATCACCTGCATATCTGAGGTTGTTGATATTTCTCCCAGCAATCTTAATTCCAACTGGTGATTTATCTAGCCCTGCCTTTTGCATGATGTGCTCTGCGTATAAGTTAAATGGGCAGGGCAACAGTATACAGCCTTGCCAAACTCCTTTCTCAATTTTGAACCAAGTGGTGGTTCCATGCCAAGTTCTAACTGTTGCTTCTTGACTCACATATAGGTTTCTCAAGAGACAAATAAGATGGTCAGGTACTCCCATCTCTTTAAGAACTTGCTGCAATTTGTTGTGATCCACACAATCAAAGGGTTTAGCATAGTCAATGAAGCACAAGTAGATGTTTTTCTGGAACTCCCTAGCTTTCTCCATGATCCAGCGTATGTTGGCAATTTGATTTCTAGTTCCTCTGCCTCTTCGAAATCCTGCCTGTACTTCTGGTAGTTCTCGATCCACATGCTGCTGGAGCCTAGCTTGTAGGATTTTGAGCATAACTTTGCTAGCATGTGAAATGAGTGCAATGGTGCGGTAGTTTGAACAATCTTTCGCATTGCCCTTCTTTGGGATCGGAATGTAAACTGACCTTTTCCAATCCTATGGCCACTGTTGAGTTTTCCAAATTTGCTGGCATATTGAGTGTAGCACTTTTACTGCATTGTCTTTTAAGATTTTGAATAGCTCAGCTGGAATACTATCACCTCCACTAGCTTTGTTGTTGCTCAGACTTCCAAAGGCCCATTTGACTTCACATTTCAGGATGTCTGGCTCGAGGTCAGTGATCACACCATCGTGGTTATCAGGGATGTTAAGCTCTTTCTTGTATAGTTCATCTGTGTAATCTTGCCACCTCCTCTTATTCTCTTCTGCCTCTGTTAGATCCCTGTGATTTTGGTCCTTTACCATGCCCATCTTTGTATGAAATGTTCCCTTCATATCTCCAATTTTCTTGAAGAGTTCTCTGGTCCTCCCTATTCTATTGTTTTCTTCTATTTCTTTGCACTGTTCATTTAAGAAGGCATTATTATCTCTTCTAGCTATTCTCTGGAATTCTACATTCAATTGGGTGTA